>NC_058132.1:71272420-71310989 GCF_016433145.1 Gracilinanus agilis
ATATATATGTATATATATTTATATATATATATATAATGGGGTTTTGGGCTAGACCTAAATTATGCTATAATGTTTTCCAATTTTTCCAGAAGTTTTTGTTAAATAGCAAGTTCTTCTTCCAAAAGCTTGGATCTTCGGGTCTAACAAACACTAAGTTATTATAGGAATTTACCATCATATGTTAAGTGCCTAATCTATTCTATTATTCTTCCATTCTATTTCTTAGCCAGTACCACATAGTTTTACTAGTTGCTTCTTTATAATATAATTTAATAATTGGTACAGCTAAATCACTTTCCTTTCTTTTCCCCCACTAGTTTCCTTGATATCCTAGGTCTTTTGTTCTTCCAGATGAATTTTTTATTTTTTTTTCTAGCTCTATAAAATAATTTTGAGGTAATTTGATTGGCATGTAACTGAATAAGTAAATTAGGTAACTTAGGTAAAAGTGTCATTTTTATTATATTGGCTTGGTCTATCCATGAGCAATTAATGATTTTCTAATTGTTTAGATCTGACTTTATTTGTGTGAAAATGGTTTTGTAGTTGTGATCATATAGTTCCTGGTTTTGTCTTAGCAGATGGACTTACAATTGTTTTATATTCCCTAAAATTAATTTAAATGAGATTTCTCTTTCTCTTCCTGTTGGGCTTTATTGGTAGTATAGAGAAATGCTAATGATTTATATGGGTTCTGGAATTTGGCTATAATAGTTCTGGAATTTTTAAGTTTAAGAGTTCTTTCAGGAGGTTAACTGTATTTTTTCAATTTCTATATTCTCATCTTGTTCAAGAACATCAAGGCAGTTTTCCCTAATAATTTCTTGCAAAATGGTGTCTAGGTTCTTTTTTTTCTTCCAGGCAATCCAGTGATTCTTAGATTATCTCTCCTAGATCTATTTTCCAGGTTAGTTGTTTTTCTAATAAGAGAGTTGTATGTTTGGAATTGGGGAGATGCCATTTAAAAGTATGTTACAAATTTCCTATGGACACGTGGGGACTGTGAGACTACATTTCCCGTGATTCCAATGGGCTTCCGGTTTCGGGTTTAAGGCGTGGGGACATCAAGCGTCCCCATGTATGGGGAAGTTTAAATTCTGAGGAGGGCCTAGAGAAGGCCTCTAGGTTTTCCTGGGTGGCTGGCTGGCGTAGGAGAGAAAGAGGATGGGCACCAGTGGTAAATTTAAAAGATAGTCAAGCGTGGTCATATATATATATATATTTTACCAACAAAGCCATGGCTATTAAAATATTAATTTCTCTTTTACTATCAGTCTTTATCATTTTTAATTGTAACAGAGTTCAGATTTTCTTCTATTTTTTTTATTCTTTTGAACTTTTTTTTATATTTATTTTCCAAATTACATGTTGGTACAATTTTCAATAGTCATTTTCTGATGTTCTGTAATCCATGTTCTCTTCCTCCCTCTCACCCCTTCCCCTTCCCCAAGAGAGCAGGCATTATGATATAGGTCATACATTTATTATTATATAATAAATATTTCCATGTTCATCACATTATGAAATTCATATGAAAGAAGACTTTCACTTACACTAGGGAAAAATTCATGAGGAATTAAATTAAATTCATGGAGGAAATAAAATGAAGAATGTCATGCTTCAATTTGCATTCAGATTTGTCAATTATTTCTATAGCAGTAGATAACCATTTTTGGCATGACTCCCTTAGAGATGTCCTGTATCCTTGCATTGCTGATAATAGACAAGTCACTCACAGTTGATCATCATTCTTTATTGCTGTTAGTGTGTAAAAATGTTCTCCTGGTTCTGCTCACTTCATTTCAGTCTTTCCAAGTTTATATGGATTAATTTTGCTTGTAATTTTTTATAACACATTAATATTCCATTACAATCATATACCACAACTTTTTCAGCCATTATCCAATTGATGGATATCCCTTCAGTTTCCAGTTCTTTGCTGCTACAAAAAGAGATGCTATAAATATTTTTGTACAAGTAAATCCTTTCCTCTTATCTTTAATCTCTTTGGGATACAGACCTAGTAGTGGTATTGCTGAGTCAAAGAGTATGGACAATTTGATTGTCCTTTGGGCATGGTTCCAAATTGTTTTCCAGAATGGTTGTATCAGATCACAGCCTCACCAACAGTGTATTAGTGTCCAGATTTTTCCACATCACTTCTAACATTTATCATTTTCCTTTTTTTTTCATGTTAGCCAGTCTTGTGGTGTGAGGTAGTATCTCAGAGTTGTTTTAATTTGCATTTCTGCAATTCATAATGATTTGAAACATTTTTTTCCTATGACTATAAATAGTTTTAATTTCTTCCTCCAAGAATTGCCTGTTCATATCCCTTTCCCACTTGTTAATTGGGGAATGCTTCATAGTCTTATAAATTCGACTGAGTTCTCTTAATATATGAGAAATGAAGACTGTCAGAGATGCTTATTATAAAAAATTTTCCCCAGTTTGTTGTTTCCCTTCTATTCTTGATTGCATTGGTTTTGTGAGTGTAAAGAGAATATATATTGTATAATAAATTGTTTATGTATGTATATTTATATTCATATATATTTATAATATTTTTATGTATACATAATAAATCTAAAGAATTAAGACCTCTTATCAACATAATGACCAACCACAGTTCCAGTGAACTAACAATGAATAATTTTACTCATCTAAAAGAAAAAGAAAAAGAAGTCAGAGTACCAAATGAAAAATAATATTTTAATATGGAAAATAAGGATATTTGTTTAACTATGAATGTTTATAAAATTGATTTTTTTCATTTCCCAAATGGAGAGGGTTGAGTGGCAGGGAAAGAGAACATATAATACTTACTGAACAAATAAAATATACTCTTAAAATAATGAGAAAAAAGAATAGGTCTGACCTTGTCATACCCCTATTCAATAAACTAAAATGGCTGCCTATTACACATAGGATCAAATATAAAAATCCTCTGTTTGGCTTTTAAAGCATGACCTTTTTTTGCATGTAATCAAACTCTATTAATTTAGACTTTGTAATTTAATAGAACAAACATCAACCTCTCTAGAAACAAACCTCTAATTCGTTTCCTAAAGGTCACAATAAACATGTCTTATCTGGCACTGAGGACAAAGTTACCTCTCCCCAGCCACAGGTGAAACATCTCACTATGAGATGGTGTTCCTGCAAGACTTCATCAATTAACACTGTTCTCAAATGAACATTTAATGTTTACATTTCCAAGTGCAGGGCATGCAGAAGTCTGTCCTAGTGACCTAGGAGCAAGATGATAGCTGGAGTCTTGTGTTGCTTTTTCTGGAATCATAATTGCTATCCCTGGTTTTTTTTGTTGTTGTTGTTGTTTTTTTAACTTTAGCTGAGGCATCATAAACTCTGCTCCAGCCCTTGGCCTTTACTCTGTGTGTGTCTCCTGCTTTAAATGTGTTTCTTATAAACAGCTTATTGTGGGATTCTGACTTTAAATCCATTCTCCTGTCCTCTTTCATTTTATAAATGCGTTCATCCCTTTCACATTCACAGTTATGGTCTTACTGTGTTTCTCTCCATCTTATTTTTCCTCGGTTTATCCTTCTCTTTCTCTCCTTTTGGCCTTTCCTTGTTCACAAATGTTTTGCTTCCAACTACTGCCTCTTCCATTTCACCTTCCCTTTTGTCTATCCTCCTATTTTCTCTTCCTCTTCCCCTTCCCCTCTTGCTTCCCTAAAGGGTAAGAGAGGTTTCTATAGGCAACTGAGTGTGAATGTTATTCCTGCTTTGGTTTAATTCCAATCAGAGTAAGTTTCAAGCATTGCCAGACATACTCCCCAATCTTTCCCTCCATTATACTGACTCTTCCATGACCCTCATGTGAGATAATTTACCCCTGAATTTGTTTTATTATTTCCTGCCAACTCTCAATAGCCCACTAGTGGGGCTGCTTACCCCAAGTCCATGATTCCAGTCCATCCTCCATTCAGCTGTCAGGTCTGACCACTTCACCTCACACAATAAAATCCATTGTCTCCCTATCACCTCCAAGATCAAATGCAAAATCCTGTTTGGTTTTCATAATAATAACTCACATTTTATATAGCTCTATAACATTCATATACTACATAGTATGTACCAGTCACTGTGCTAAGTGCTTTACAATTACCTCATTAGAATCTTACAACAACCTGGGGACATTGATTCTATTATCTCCATTTTACAGATGAGGAAACTGAGGCAAATTTAGATTAAGTGATTTGCCCAGAGTGACACAGATAGTCTGGGTGTTCAGAACCCTTCATATAATTGTCATCCCCACCTGACTCCCCGACCTTTCTAGTATTCCTATATATTATTCCCTTCCACATACCCTGCAATCCAGTGACATTGGCCTCCTTGCCATTCCTCAAACAAGGTACCTCATCTTCCAACTCTGCTTTTTTCACTGGCCGTCCCCCATTCGTAAAATGTTCTTCCTTCTCATCTCTGCCTTCTAGCTTCCCTGGCTTCCTTCAAGTCTCGGCTAAAAATCTACCTTCTACAGCAGAAATATCTTATGAAGCCTGGCCCAAATTGGGTTAAAATGTAACTGAGAAATAACTAACAAAATAAATAAATAAATGATGATAATAATAAAAATAATAAAATAATCAATGTTGACATGTTATATGCCATTATTATGTAGCCAACAGGGATCCTCCTATACAGTTTAGTGCCTCAAGTTTCTTTTTTGAGTTTGACACCACTGTACCTATAAGGAGACTTGAACCACCTTGATGTTAATGCCTACTCTCTGTTGATAATTGCCAATTGTCCCCTCTCTATCTTGTTTGTACAGAGTTGTTTGCCTATGTTCTCCCCCACTGGACTGTGAACTCCTTGAGAGCAGAGACTGTCTTTTGCCATTCTTTGCTTGGCCTCTTGTCTGGTACGTAGTAGATAACTGATAAATATTTATTGGTTGAGCAGTTAATAGAAAGAGGAAGGGGAAAGTATTCCATGCTCTCTCTACTGGTCAGACCACATCCGGAATATTTTGTTTAGTTCTGGACACCTCAGAAAGATTTCTGAACAAGCTATATATACCACAACCAGAGAAGGGTGACTAGAGACAATACCACATATGAACCAATTGAAGGAGCTATTTTATCGTTATTATCCATTATTATTATTTTGATTGCCGGCTACCCTATTGACTAAGATCTTTATCTCACAAACTACTGTCATCCCTCTATTTCCCATTTTTGGGTTCAATTAATTTTTTGAAGCTATATCAGACTTTACATTTAACATTATTCAATTTCCTTTTGTTATGTTCTACCTATTGTTCTTTCTAGCTTGTCAGCTAGATATTTACTTTGGAAACAAGAAGAATTGGGGAAACTAAAGAGTTGTATTTTGGGGTATTTGAAAGATTTCTTCTGCTTGGTTTTAGAAAATAGAAATGGGAGAAAGCTTCAAAGAGGTAGATTTACCCTTAATGTAGGAGAAAGTTAGAGCTAAAATAAGCTCTAGGGGCAGCTTGTGGCTGATTGGATTGAGAGTCAGACTTGGAGATTTGAAAGTCCTGGATTCAAATCTGGTCTCAGTCACTTCCTAGTTGTGTGACCCTAGGCAAGTCACTTAATCCCAAATGGCCTACCCATTAGCCATCTCCTGTTTTGGAACCAATACTTAGTATTGATTTTAAATCCTTACCTTCCATTTTAGGATTAATACTGTATATTGGTTCCAAATCAGAAGAGCAGTATGGGCTAGGCAATGGGGGTTAATTAATTTGTACAGGGTTACATAACTGGGGAAGTGCCTGAGGCCAGATCTGAACTCCCATTTTTAAGCCTGTTTATTAATCCACTGAGCCATCTAGCTGCCTCCATGCATACACATTTTAAAAATTGTACAAAAGAAGAAACCCATTTGAAGCATGTATCAAAGAAACCTCCCTTGTCCTAAAATGTGAAATCCTGAATTTCAAAGGTAACCTATATGGCTATAGCTGCCCAGGTCTAAGCGAGGCTTCTTATGATTCATCTTAATTTAATTTAATTTTAATTTATATTAATTAAATAATTTTTAAAATTTAATTCAACAAACATTTGTTAATGACCTAGTGTGTGAAAGGCATTGTTTGAGGCACTAAAACTCAAAGACAAAAATAAAATGGTCCCTGCCCTCAAGTAGCTTACATTCAAATGGGAGGATATAACCTATACATAGATAATTAAATACAATGTCTAGATAAAAAGTGATTGTCCCTAGACTTGATGTGTTGCCTTCTGCACCAAAAGCCCTATGGCTACCTGGGACTCTCCCACTTGAACACAGTAGATCCAGCAAGAAGAATCCTTCTCAACCAATCAGAAATCTTTTCAATGACCTAGAACAAGAGTTCTCAAATGGGAATCTGTGTGCTCCCAAGGGAGCACATGAAGTTTTAAAATATTCCTTTTTAAATATTCTAAAAATAATCATATTTGTGGGGAAATGGGTAAGTTAGAAGTAGAGGGGAGGTAGAAGTGGGGAAGAAGGCAAGGAACAACATCATAGCCCATCTGAAAATTTTCAAATGAAGCACTTAAAAGATGAATTCCTTGTGACTAAAACCAAAGAAATGAGGTTTGGATGCAAAATCTTTTTTGTATTGAGATAGAAAAAAAATCATTGAGTACCTCCCAGAGCAAGATGAGCTAACTGATCTTTGAAATAACCAAAAATTTCAAATTGATTTCCAGAAAATGAAGTTGGCAAATTTTTGTTATACCTTTGGATAAACATATCCCATTCTTACTAAATGAAATATTCTCTTTGTAATACTTCTGTGAATCTCTCTAAATCAGGATTCTCAGTCCTGTTCTCAATCAAATTCAAAGCAAGGGGGAAAAAAAGGGAGGTTCTATGTGTAAGTGTTAAAATTAATAGTTTGGCTAAATATATGAAAATTGTAAATCTTTTATTTATAAAGTAGAGAAATACAAAAGGTAGAAAAGACATTAACCTATCTAACTAAATATTGTTCCAATTCAGGGCTTGTTAACCTTCAATCAGAATTAAACTATCTCCAGAAGACAGGAAGGGAAAACCAGCTATCCATTCACCCAAAACAATGACTAGAGCTGAAGGTGACTCCTGAGGCCTACTTTCTTCTTTGAGCCAACCTTCTTCTTGAAGCTGACTTCCTTCTTAGAGTGACTCTCTTCTTGGAATTTATTCTCTACTAACCTCCTTCACCAGCCTCCCTGCTCCAGGATTTTCATGACTTTTATGGTGGTTTCCTGTCCCTGCCCCTTTTCATAGGAGCTAATCAGAGTTTCCAAATTGCCTGAGTTCTCACCTTTGAAACCACACCTTTCTGAGTATGTGAACTCTTAAATTTATGGCTTGTTCTCACATATCATCAAGTAAGGTGTGAACTTACTAAGTGGTTTTCAAGTTTCTCCCACCTAGTTCAAGCTTGTGTTGATTCAAAGTTATTGCCAACAAAAGTTTTAACTAAGCAAAGAAAACAAAAGATTCCCTTTTCACAAGTGTGACCTCAAAGAGAACCAAGAATTCCTTTTTACATATGGGATATATAGAGTTCTCTTTCAAAAATAAGAATAAACCAGTGGTTTGACAAGAAACAAAATCAAGGGTCTCAGGCTGAGTGTATATTGATAGTAAACATTTATTAAATGTCCATTATGTGCCTGGTAATGTGCCAAGCACTGGGGATACAAGAAAGGCAAAAGACAGTCCCTGCCCTTATGGAGCTCACAGTCTAATGGGAAGACAACATGAAAATAGATATGGACAAACAAGATATAGACAGGATCAATTCAAGATAATCAACGGAGAGGAAGGCACTAGCATTAAGGGGAAATTGAGAAAAGCTTCCTATAAAAAGAGGTGGGGGCAATTAGATAGTATAATGGATAAAGCTCCAGACTTGGAGTCAGGAGTACCTGGGTTCAAATCTGACCTCAGATACCTCCTAACTATGTGACCCTGGGCAAGTCACTTAACTTTGATTGCCTAGCTCTTGCCCCTCTTCTGTCTTAGAAGTGATACTAAGACAGAAGGTAAGTGGAGTAGGAGTAGGGGGTTGAGGGGGGAGGGCAAGGGAAAGGGAGGGGAGTAGGGGAGGCCAGTAGAAGGGACCAAACTAGTCTTTAGCCTGAGGCAATACTCAGTCCCATGTTCTCAGATTCTCTGATTCATTCATTCCCTCAACCCAGTCATTCATTCATACAAAATGATTTGTTAAGTAAGTGGAACAATTTATACAATAATAGCAGCAATGTAAAGACAACCAACTTCAAAAAAACTATAGGAACTATGATCAATATGATACCTATCCATGATTCCAAAGGATAGATAATGAAAGATGCTATATGCATCTCCTGACAGAAAGGTGATAGAATTGGGGTGTAGAATGAGGCATATAGGGTGTCACAACTGTCTTAACTCATTTGATAGTTTATTTAATATAGTACTAAGACTTCTGGAATACAGCCAGCAAGAGAATTTGTTTTGTTGGACTATGCATATTTGCTTATTACAAGGAATTTGTTTTTCATTTTTTTTTCTCCAATAGGGAAAGGGGGATACGGAGATAAAGTAAGTTTCTATGAAAAAATGTGGAATGTTGCATATATTTTCCGATATAAAGTTGTCAGTTTCACGTAATTGTACAACTTTGTTTCTAAAGACCTCTCAAAGAGTGGATGTGATTTTATGTATATAAACATATTACATATATATACAGATGTACATATATCTGTAACACAAAAACAAAACATAACAATAAAACTTTTTTTTAAGTTAAGAATTGGAAACAAAACACATACATGCCCATCAATCGGGGAATGGCTAAATAAAGCATGGTACATGAACGGAATGGAATGTTATTGTACTGTAAGCAATGATGTAAGTGATGAATACAGAGAAGCAACAACCATATGAATCAATGCAGAGGTAGTAAACAGAACCAAGAAAACAGTATATACAGTAACTACAACAATGTAATGGAAAGAATGATACACCGCACAAAAAATCAAAACTAAATGTAACAAAAATAAAGATCAAGCAGGTCTCAAATGAGAAGGTATGAGAGGACACTCAATCCTCCCCTACATGGAGATGGGAGCTCTCTGAGCATCACATAGGTTTGTAGACTTTGTCAATGTATCAATGGATTATGCTGATTTTTTTTCCTTTCTAAAAATTACAATTTTGTTACATTGGATGGGCCCCTGGGAGAGGGAGAGAGAATGATTTTTAGTATAATTATGGTGATCTAAGAAACAGAAAACAATCATTAAAAACTTATTTAAGTACTTAGAAAAGGCTAAAGAAGATATAGCATTTACCTATGACAATCACTCATAGAACTCATTCTAGTAGGAGAATGTAAACATAGATAATTAGATTGCATAATATTATATAATACGAGCATTTTTTTTCTTAGTCTAGACCTGCCATTTCTTTGGTCTATGGAACTCTGGGAATGGACACTCCCTTTACAGAAGCTGATTAACCTCTCCTCTGTATCATGGAAGATTTAGTTGCCTGGACTTTAAGGAAGTATAATCAAAGGCTCTATGGAATCTGAGGGGAGTGGTGGTTATCCATGCAGAAAGATGAGAGGAGCCTGGTGAGAGGAGAGTAAGTTTTATTTTACATAGCAGAAAACTTGGGGAATTTATGACTCCAAATATACAGATTAGAAACATACACACCTTCAAGAGTACAGATACATAGGAACAGCTAGATGGCTCAGGGGATAGAAAGCAAGACTTAGAGAACTGGAGGTCCTGGGTTCAAATTTGACCTCAAAGACTTCCTGGCTAGGTACCCTGGGACAAATCACTTAATCCCAGTTGTCTAGCCCTTATCCCTCATCTGCCTTGGAAACAATATTTAATATCAGTTCTAAGATAGAAAGTAAGGGGTTTGTGTTTTGGTGTTTGTTTGTTTTTTTAAGAGACTTAATACATGAGATATATGTATTTCTAAGAAACTATGAAAGATTTAGTCTTTCTAAATTAGTTTTGATCAGAGTGAGACTCCTAGGGTCATGTTGGGTCAACGGGAAAGGAAAGATTAGTATGTCTGACGCAAACCCCAATTATCCATGTGGGAGTGGGAGTGTGGAAGCCAGCCCTTAGAGGCCAGAAAGACAAACTGATTACTACATTTTCATCCTATTTACACCTCAGATGTAGGCAAATGCTACAGATCAAATATTGATTTGTTACTTTGTTGATTGTCTAAACTTCAGAAAATGATGGAAAAAAATGTTAATATTATAGGTTAACTTTAAATTGTCTCTTACTATACATTTTTTTTTTCACTTGGAGAACTAGTTGTTAAACATTTACCAGCTCATCCTTGCCCCAGGGGCATCTTCTGATATGGCAGACAGAGGGCAGAGGCCCAGAGAGAACAGACATAACTTTTGGCACAGAACAGAAAGGACCTAGCTACCTCCATTCCTTCTGCCAGCCCCTAAAGTAGGTGACACATATTGAGAGTAGCAAAGCTAGAAGAGGGCTGGAATTCAGCAGAGCAGGGAAGATTCACAAGAGGAACTGAGATGACAGAAGGGCTTTGCAGAACCGTAGCTTGGGAAGGAGTTGGAAGAGAATAGACCTATTTCAAGCTGTGACAGGGGAGAAGAGGAGGGAAAGGAGAAGAAGGAAGAAGAGGAAGAAAGGTTCAAAAGAACAACTGATTGTGGGCATTGTATGACTAGAGGAAAGGAGACAGGTAAGGGAACAGACTGAAAGACTGTCAATGCTGGGGGAAGCTCAGTGGATAAAAGATCCTGAGTTCAAATTTGGTCTCAGAATCTTTCTAGCTGTGTGACCCTGAGCAAGTTACTTTAACCCCCATTACCTAGCCCTTACTGATCTTCTGCCTTGGAACAATGCGCAGTATTGATTCTAAGAACGGAAGGTAAGGGTTTTTAATATGTTTTTTTTTCTTTCTCTCAATATATATGTATATATAGAGAGATATCACTGTATAAACAAATGAATATATATATATATATACTGCCAGTGCTGAGAGGGAGCTTGAAGTCCATCTAATCTAACCCCAGCATTTTATATAAGAGGTCACAGCAATTATAAGTGTGAAAAATCAGAAGGGCTACAGTGTTGTTGGTCCTTCATTTTCAAAGAGAGCCAATAACATCATGGCATGATGGTTTGCCTTGTATATAAGTTGGGTTTAAGTGAAGCAGCCTGTCTCTCTGTCTTCCAGAATCATTGAAGGCCAGTGTCAAGACAAAAGCCAGGAAGACTAGTGATTGCCAGCAATACTGTGGATGACCTTGGCATCTTTGATGTCTGACCAGGCTCTAAGTGCTCCACAACACCTGTTTCAGCTGCCTTCTTGGCTATTGGAACAAATTGTTCTCATAGGCTCATCCTACCAGGGAAGACTTCACATGCTTGGGGTAGACATCCCCCTAAACCAGTGATGGGCAAACTTTTTAAAGAGGGGGCCAAAGGAAAGGAAATGCTCATTTGTCAGTCTGTTTCTGAGGAAACTCTTTCGAAGTTTCATTGTATTGTATCCTACTCATTGTATTCTTCAGAGTAGGAATAATGATGTGTGGCCAGATAGAACATTTCAGGCCCCCCCACAAATCTGGCCCACAGGCCGTAGTTTGCCCATCACTGCCCCAAACCATTGACAGGTTTAAAGTCTGTTGGTTACTCATGACCTGGTTTAGCCCATCTGCTGGATGGTTTTACCCAGAGTGTATGGCTGATACACAAGCTAGTTTCTTGGAAATATAGATGAAAGTTAGGTGAAAGGTAGATTCCAAGGGTGGATGTGCAACTCTGAACAGGGCTCAGCAAGCCCTTACACCAGAGGCACTAGTCAATGAGGCAGAGAAGTGGCAAGATAGGAGGTATTTGAAACCTTATAAATGGAGAAAGGAGATAAGAAGTAGGAAAACATGTTGAGTGACTGGTAGATGGATTCCTGCTTGAGACCCTCTGACAGATAATAGCTGAGGGCAACTTCAGTTTGCTTTAGGGTTTTGCCAAGAAATCTGATCATCACTGGTCAAAGGTAGCCAGAGAAAAGCTGGCTACAGATAAATGTTATTAATGATTCTCATTGATCGAATACCTGGAAATTTGCAAGCCTTTCTCCTCACAAGAATCTAGTTAGAGAGAAAGAAATGTGGGAGTAGAAACACAGAATTAAAACAACTACTTGATCACATGGATCAATGGGGATATGATGGGGGATGTAGGCTCTAAGAGATCACCGTAGAGCAAATGTTAACAATATGAGGTCTGGATCAATGACACATGTAAAACCCAATGGATTTGCACACTGGCTATGAGAGGGGAGTGGGAGAAGGGGAGGGAAAGAACATGATTCATGTTACCAAGGAAAAATATTCTAAATTAATTAATTAAATAAAATTTTTAAAAAAAGAATCTAGTTAGGTGGGTCTGATCTGTTTATTTATGGGTGAACAAAGATTCTACCCAGAGACCCCAGAAACTAAAGCTCCAACAATGTAAACATGTGTTTGACAAGCAATTTACCTTCAGAATTGGCTGACAGTTATTCACAAGAACAATAGGAAACTGAAGACCTTGTTTATAGCAAGTCTGGAGGGGGAGGGGGATTTGGGAAGGAACAGGGAAGAGTTGGCAATGTTTGCTGTTGCCAGTGACAATTAATAGCTATGTATGTCTGAGATACAAGTCGATCTGCCTGCTAGAGAAGAAGGTGAATGAGCTGAAGGAAAACCTCTCTAGTAACTCTATTATCATCAAAAAATAAAAATATTCCTTGTGATCCTGGGAGGGGAAGAATGCTTCAAAGAGAAAAAGGTGAGGAGAAAGAATGTAAAGAGGCCAAGTGGAGTATTAACTTCTTTCAGGAAGGTAAAAGTTTAACATAAAGAAGAGAGGAAGATCAGAGATTTTTGAGCTGAAGAAACCTTAAAGGTTATCTAGTTTAACTTCCTTAACTTGGCAGATGAGAAAACGAAGAAGTAAAGAGCCTGATTGCCCAAGATAGTAAGCGATACAGGGGAGATTTGAACACAGGTCACCTGACATTAGATCTATCACTCTTTCCACTATCCCACACAGCCTACTATGAAGTATTATTAAACACTTGGACCTATGTAAAAAGATATGAGAATTTTCCCAGAATGGTAGCTAATAATACTAGTAATAATAGAAAACATTTATATAATACTTATTTATGTGCCAAGCACTGTGCAATTATTACCCAACAACCCTGGGAAGTAGATGGTCTTATCTCCATTTTACAGAAGGGGATACTGAGGCAAACAGACTAAAATGACTTACCCAGAGTTACATAGTAGTAATCTTCTTGTGTTTAAAATAATAATAATAATAATAATAACTAAGGTTTATATGACTCTTACTATACCAGGGACTCTGCTAAAATGTTTTACAATTTTTATTTCATTTGATCCTCGCCACAATCCCTGGGGAGGTATGTGCTATTATTATTATCCACATTTTACAGATGAGGATTCTGGGGCAAACAGGATTAAGTGACTTGCCCAAGTTCACATAGCAGTAAGCTTCTTGTTTTCTAAATAATAATAAAAGCAGGTAGCAATTACATAGCTTAATAACTTTCAATTCACTTTACATCCATTTTCTTATTTGAACCTCACAGTAACCCTGAAGGGCAGGTACTTTTATTATCCCTAATTTGCAGGTGGGAAAACTGAGGCTGCAAGAAGTTCCATAGTTTGTCCTGGATCACACAGCTAATAAGCATCTGAGAGAGGATTTAAACTCTGGGCTCTCTGACTCAAGTCTAGTACTTTATGCCACAAAGCTGCTCTAACGCTGATCCATTGATATGGTCCCAATGAACCTTCACACCTAGTAATGGACAAGGAGTAAGAAAGAAGTCATGGTGGCTTGTCATTCCCCACTGAGACGTACCAAGACAGGCCTTTGTCAGCTTGCCAAGAACAATCAGGTTTGCTCTCTTTGTGAGGAAGGCATGTATACAAGATATAACAGAGAACTCATCAAAGTAGAAGACCAACTGCCCTTCCTGGTCATTAATTCAGGGATAAATGATACTGCCAGAAGGAACACTGGAACCTTGCAAGGGATCAGGAAATCCCAGGCAGAAAACTACACCCTTGAGGGCAGACTGTTTAAACCTGGTGTCCAGGAAATTGTTCTTGGTGGTGTTTTTGTTTTGTATTTCACTATTTTGATAACTACTTTTCCACACTGGTTTCTTTTGTAATCCTACATTTTTTATTTTCTAGATTTGAAAATCATGATTGAGAAGAGATCTATAAGTTTCCCCAGACTGCCAAAGGGGGCCATTGATATATACACTCACAAAAAGGGTTTAGAATCTCTGGTGTAGGTGGTATTTTTACCAGTGCTGCCAATTGTAGGTAGGGTTTTCAGACAATAAAAGCAGATTTGAATATATGAGGGGTTTGAGTTCAAAGAGAGTGTCTATGCAGGTCTCATCTCAGATGCTTTCTGCGCTGGTGACCCTGAGCAAGTCACTTAATCCCAGTTGCGTAGCCGTTACCACTCTTCTGCCTTGGAGCAGATATTGAATATCATTTCTAAGACAGAAGGTACGGGATGTTTTTTAAAATAAAAATAAAAGAGTATCTGAGAAAAGGGTGTGGTTTTCCCGATCACGACTTAAAATAGAAGATTTATGGACTAATTGATCAATAAGTGTATATTAAGCACTGATGGTGTGTCAGGCACTGTGCCATGTACTAGGGATATAAATATGAAGAATAAAATGATCTCAACTCGCAAGAGACTTATACTCTAATAAGGAAGACAAGTATAGTAAAGATATATTCAAAATAACCATAAAGGAAATAAACACAAATAAATTCACAGCACTTAAAAACATGACAATTTGTGAGGGAAGGACCCCCTCAGGAGGCATTTTGGAAAAGATGGTGCTTGAAGGGCAGGTAGGTAGCTCAGTAATAGAGAGCCATTCCTGGAGTCAGGAGGTCCTGGGTTCAAATCTGACCTCAGACACTCCCTAGATGTGTGAACCTGGACAAGTCACTTAACCGCAATTGCCTGGCTCTTCCCACTCTTCTGTCTTGGACTCAGTACTCAGGTTTGATTCTAAGATGGAAGGTAAGAGTTTAAAAAAAAAAAAGTGATGCTTGAGATGCATCTTAATGAAAGATAGTAACTATGAGATGGAAGTAAGGAGGAAGGGCATCCCAGGAATGGAGGAGGGAAATGGAGTGTCCTGTGTGAGAAACAAAGAGGCCAATCTGACTGAAACAGAGTGCAGGAAGGGAACATTGCCCAATGGGATTAGAAGGTAGATTGGGCCCCGGTTATGAAGGGCTTTAAAAACTAAGCAGATGAATTCACTTTTGATCCAAGAGACCCTAGAAAGCCACTAGAGGCAACTGAGTGAAAGAATGAAATGCTTAGATTGGCACGTAAGGAAAATCACTGGAATTTAAGCCTAGAGTTTAAATGTGCCCTCAGACACATTAGCTGTGTAACTTGCTAACTGTGCATAGAAAGTAAGTCCAATGAGGCTGTAGGTGAGAAGTGATGACATTCCCAACTAAGGTGATTATATGGCTAGAGAGAAAAAGTTGGATGCACAGATATTAATGGAAAGATTTGGAAGCTGATTAAAATATGTAGGATGAGGAAGAATGAAGAGTCAAGGAAAATGCCAAAGTTACGAACCTGGGAGACAGGGAAGATGGCGGTACCCTCAACGTAAATAGGAAAGCTTGAAAGAAAGGAAGATTTAAGAGGGGAAATCATGAATTCTGTTTTGGTCATGCTTAGTTTGAGATGTCTCCAAATCATCTAGTTTGAAATGGCCAATAGGCAATTAGTAATATTGGACTGAAGCTGGGGGAGGTCAAAGGTACCTGAAACTTCAAGTGTGAAGGATCACAGGGGCCCCAGGCATGGGTACAAAAGGATCAAAGAGGCCCACTCCCAGGTGTGAGCTTCAGAGAGTATCAGGCCTAGGGTAAAAGGGCAAAAAAATTCTGGGCTAAATTGTGAGGGGTCACAGAATCCCCAGGTCTAGAAATATAGGGTGAGATGTGCCCCATATCTGATGTGAAAGGTCAAAGGGACCTCAGGTCAGTTGTCAGAGATCAGGGGACCCCACAATCTGAGGGGCCAGGCCCAAGTGTGGGAGTCACAAGGGCTCCAGGACCATGTTCAAAACTTTCTCTTCTCTCCTCAATCCTTCAGCTCCATAGCTTCTCCTTTGTCTTTCAGAAGGTAACTTGAGCTCCATCTTTCCTGAAAAAGATAGAAACTATCATTGGAGGCCCTCAACAGCTCTCCCTCTGTTTCTTAAAAATCTATATGTTTAGGGGCAGCTGGGTAGCTCAGTGGATTGAGCTTCTCCCCTCTTTTGTTCTTGTGAGTGGGCTGAATGGCTAGGTCTCTTACTCTAATTATTATTAATAACCTTTTAAAATATAATACTTGGAATATTGGATATTAATTTCAATCTCTACAGCCTGTACCCTACCCACTGAGCCACCTAGCTGCCCCTCTCTCATCTTGAATGGCGAGTGCATAAGTCCCAGCCTATTCAAATCTACAAATCTCTAAAAGCTTTATCTTCCTTCATGTGATAGAAGTTTTATTTACAGTGTCTGTCAGTCACTGCAAGCTCTATAAATTGTTTGACAAAATAGCATCAATTAGATCAGAGATGGCAGACATGGCAGGTAATCCATAACCATCCCAGATTAAAATATAATTGGGAAATATTAATAAAATTAAGAAAAGCATAATAAAATATAATCATTTCCATTGAGACAGGATGAGACATGGTCAGAATGCCTGATTCAAAGTCAGAAGTGAATTCAAATTGTATCTCTGATGTTTAAAAGCTAGATGACATTTGACAAGCCAAATGACCTCACAGTCTAAATGTCCTCATTCATAAAATGAAGATAATAATACCTGCAATATCTGTCTACCTATCTCACAGGGATTTTTTGATGCTTAAATAAGATAATGGGTGTAAAAGGGTTTGTAAACCTTGTGTAAATATCAGTGTTTATGAATAATTATTAGTTGTTTAAAAAAATTAAGCTACCATCAATTCAGGAATATTTTTCTTTTTAAAATAATATTTTATTTTCTCCCAATTTCATGTAAAAACAATTTTAACATTCTTTTTTTTTTATTTTGAATTCCAAATTCTCTCCCACCTATCCTCTTTTCCTTCCTCTTCTCCCCACTCCCTGAGATAGCAAGCAGTCTGATAGAGATATTATATGTACAGTCATATAAAACATTTGTTCATATTAGTCATTTTATGGAAGAGATCTCAAACAACAAGAAAAGTAGAAAGAAAATGAAATACAGTGTGTTTTGGTCTACATTCAGACTCCAGGCAATTCTTTCACTGGAGGCAGATGGTATTTTTCATCATGAATCTTTGGGATTGTCTTGGATTCCTGCATTACTAAGAATAACTACATCATTCACAGTTGTTCATCTTATAATACTGCTGTGACTGCATAAAGTGTTCTGGGTCTGCTCGCTTCATTTTGCATCAGTTCATATAAGTCTTTAATTCAGGAATATTTTTAATGCATTTGTATGTTACTCATTATAACAGCTTCTATATACATTTTCTTAAACCCTTACTTCCTGCCTTGGTATCAGTTCTAAACCAGTTGCAAGGGTAGGCAACTGAGGTTAAGTGATTTGCCCAGCTAGGAAGTCTCTAAGGCTAGATTTGAACTCAGGACTTCCTGATTCCAGGCCTGCCATTCTATCCACTAAGCTGCCAGCTGCCCCTAGCTTCTATACACATTTGAAAAAAGGGGAATTCCTATCTTCAGTTCAATTTGGTTTAACAAGCATTTATTATACACCTATGGTGTGGAAGGTAGTATGTTAGATGCTGAGGCTACAAGGACAAAAAATTGAATAGTCAAGAGCCTCAGGGACCTGGCTTAGTGACAGTTAGGACACACACACACACACACATAGTTACATAGTTAAATAAATACATGCTTACTGGAGGAAGGAGAAAGCTTTGGCAGTTGCAGGGACTGGAGAAGAAAGGTTGCCTGGAAAGATGGTACCTGATCCGAGTTCTGTAGAAAGATAAAGATTCAGAAAGGCAGAGATAAGGAAGAAGTACACATTCCAAGCATTCCACGCCAATGTAAGAAGGCAAGAGATAGCAAGTCCAGATCAAGACATGGATTAGTCTCCCAGTTTGCTGGAACATAGAAAATGTGAAGGGGAATAATAGGAAATAAACCTGGAAATGTCACTAGATTGTGGAGGATCTCAAATGCCAAGCTGAGTCCTTTATCTTTTATTCTAAAGACAATGGGGAGTCGTGGGAGGTTTTTGAGCAGGAAATAATCTGGTAAGACCCCATGCTCTAGAAAAATCGTTATGATGGCTGTGCAAAGAATAGTTCAGAGAAAGGAAAAAACAGAAGGACAGAGGCTAATTAGGAGGTTCTGTTCATATAGTTTAAAGAAAAAGCTTGACAAAATGGATAAAGACTTGATTTTAAGACCAGGAAGACCCAAGTTCAAGTTTGACCTCTAACTGAATGTGTGGCCAAATGACTTTACTTGAGTGATCCAGACAACTCTATAAGAATATATTGAAGGGAAGATGCTGGCAGGGTTACCTCATCCAGGAGGTCCCTTATATTAATGAAGTCATAAGCCTAGACTCTGTCTTCTACTATATAATGTAGGTGAGAAGTAAGGAGTGCTTAAACTTAAATGTTCGCTGGAGAAGGAAAAGACTGAGGAAGATGATGAGGCAGTAGATTCAAGAGGACTAGGCAATGAAATGAATGTTCCTTCTCTCCTACACCCCATTCAATAAACTCCCATGGCTCCCTATGAAACTGTCTCAGTGAGATCCATCAGGAGGCTATTGCAATAAATGAGATTAGAGGTAATGAAGAACAAAATTAAAATAGTGGAGCTCTGTGAGTGGTGAGAAGGGATTAGATTGGAGGGATGTTGTGGAAGCAGAAACAGCAAGATTTGGAATTGATTGGATAAATATGATGAGAGGGAAAGGAAGAAGTCAAGGATGGGGAAGGGTCTTTGACAAAAATAATGAAGTTCAAGTCCGATTGTTGGCAAGAAATCTTCCTGGTTTTTTGTTGGGTTGTTTTTTTTAACCTTCTGTCTAGAATTAATACTAAGTATCAATTCCAAGGATTAAGGATTAGGCAATTGGGGTTAAACGACTTGACCAGAGACACACAACTGGAAAGTATTTGAGGTCAGATCTGAGCCCATGACCTCTCATCTCCAGATCTGGGTCTCTATCCATTGAGCCACTTAACTGCCGCCACAGATCTTTTTTAATTTAGGTGCCTTCTTTCTGAGACTACATCAAATTTAGATATAAAGCTATCCTTTCCACATCATGGGGGTTAGGGATACAGTATCCCCTCAACCTAGAAAAGCAGCATAAAAATTTTTGGCCTCCCTTTATACCAGAGAAGAAAGTGTGAATTTTTTCTCTTCTGGTTTATAGTACCTTACTGTAAATTCTGGGTTATGTATACATTTCTGAATTTCTAAATATTTTCTGTGTCATCTATTGCCCTCCAGTTGTTTCTATGGCTTCTGCAAAACTCCCCCAAATTTCCCATTTAATTTCTTATGCCAACCCATTATATATCAAAACTACAACGGAGAAAGTCATAAAAGGCATGATGTGGAAGGGATAAATATATACACACACATGCATATATACATATATATTCATGTATACACACACAAACATATATCTGCATGCAAATATATACACAAGTGTGTATATATACAAACTATATATGTGTGTGCATATGTATATGCATATATAAACAATATATGTACATATGTATATGCACACATACATATATATTATTTGTACACAGTTGTTTCTACATTGTCTCCTCCTTTACACTCTGAGCTCCTTCATTCCCCAATTGACAAAGGATATGAATGAGCAGTTTTCAGATGAAGAAAACAAAGCTATCAGTAATCATATGAGAAAATGTTCTAAATCCCCCTTGATTAGAAAAACGTAAGTTAAAACAACTCTGAGGTATCACATCACACCTATCAGATTGGCCAATATGACAAAGAAAATGTTGGAGAGAATGTGGCAAAATTGGGACACTAATGCATTGTCGGTAGAGTTGTGAAGTGATCCAACCATTCTGGAGGGAAATTTGGAACTATGCCCAAAGAGCTATAAACAATGCATATCCTTTGAATGAGTAATAGTACTACTAGCTCTGTATCCCAAAAATATTTTTTTAAGGGGAAAGGATCTACTTGTCCAAAAATTTATTTATAGCTGTTCTTTATTTGTGCTAGCAAAGAATTAGAAATTGAAGGAATGTCCATCAATTGAAGAATGACTGAACAAATTGTGACATATGATGGTGATGGAATACTATTGTGCTCTAAGAAATGATGAGCAGGAGGATTTCAGAAAAAGCTGAAAAGATCTACATGAACTGATGCAGAATGAAATAAGCAGAACCAGAAGAAATTTAGTTACAGTAATATTGCGGTATGATCAACTGTGAAAGACTTAACTGTTCTCAGCAATACAATAATCCAGGACTGAAGTACTTAGATGACAAAGAATGCTGCCCATCTCCAGAAAATGAACTGTTGGAGTTGGAATGCAGATCAAGGTATATGATTTTTCACTTTAGTTAATTTGGGTTTTTGGTTTTATATGATTATACTCTTGAAAACATGATCAAAATAGAAATATGGTTGGTATGATAATACATATATAGCCCAGCTTGAATTGCTTGCCAGCCCTAGGAGTGGGGAGAGAAGGGAGTGTCTTTCCTTGCATCTTCAACACTTAGCACTGCAAGTAGACACTTGACAAATGCTTGTTAGCTTGACTGGCCTTAGTAAGGGAAGGAAGTCAAGGAAGACTGAATTTATAAACCTAGAGGACTAGAAAGATAATATTGTCCTTCATAGAAATAGTAAAAATTAAGGATTGGGGGGAAATGATGAGTTCTATTTGCCAATGGTATACCTAAGTAGAAATGGTTACTGGAGGGAGCAGCTGGGTAGCTCAGTGGATTGAGAGCCAGACCTAAAGATGGAAGGTCTTAGGTTCAAATGTGGCTTCAGACACTTCCCAGCTGTGTGACCCTGGGCAAGTCACTTACCTCCCATTGCCTAGTCCTTACCACTCTTCTGCCTTGGAGCCAATACACAGTATTGACTCCAAGATGGAAGGTAAGGGTTAAAAAAAAAAAAAGAAATGGTTACTGGGAAGCTGATGATTTGGGACTGCAGGTCAGAAAAGAAATTAAAGCTGAAAAATAGATTTAAAAATTCATCTGTACCAGTTTGATGATTAAACTCATGGGATTGATGAGGTCACCAGTGGAGAAAGAAGAGGAAGCTGGAGAGCACTTTAGCATATACCCATGCTAAATAGGTGATGAAATAAGGATGAGTATCTGCCAAAGACTAAGAAGGAGCATAGGTTCTTATGAAGAGAACCAGGAGTGAGCAGTGTCATGGAAGTCAAAGAAGGAAAAATACTGGGGGAATGAGGGTGAGGAGTGTCAGTATCAAGAGCTGCAGAGTCTGAATTAGAACTGAGAAAAGGCCCCTGAATTTGTGGGCTAACTTCATTTTTTATTTTTTAAACCCTTATGTTATGTTTGAGTTATTAATTCTAAGAGCAACAAGAAGAGCTGCAGGAAGAGCAGCAAGGGCTAAGCCATTGGTGGGATCACACAGATAGGCAGTATCTGAGATCAGATTTGAAGCCATGTTCTCCCCACTCCAAACCTGGTTCTCTAACCACTGTGCTACCTAGCTACCCCTGTCAGCTAGCTTTAGGAATAGGATGGGTGATAACACTGTGAGATTGGGAACCAGATCATAAGGTGCTGAAAAGTGAGAGGATAATGAGGAAATGGAAACAACTTGTGTAGATAATTGTCTCTAGGATCTAGGATCCATGAACTTAAAAAAATACTTTAATACTTTTGAAAATTATATTTCAATAGAACTAGTTTCCTTTGTGATCCTGTGTAATCTATTTAATGCATTCAAAAACATTCTTCTGAGAAGCAGTCTATCAGTTTCACCACTGGATTAATAGTTTGACAGTGAAAGGGTTGGGGAGAGATTTAGGGCAATTGTTTGAGAGGATGGGGGGAGTGAGTGAAAGGTTTTGGTGGTGGTGGTGGTGGTGGTTTTAGGGTTGTTGGGGTCTTTTTGGTTGTTTGATTTTTAAGGATTGGGAGGAGGTAGGTATGTGTGTGGGCAGCAGGGAAGGAGCCAGCAGGTGGGAAGAAATGGAAGATGAAAGACTGAAGAATTGCTGGAGCAATCCCTGAGGAGAGGGGAAAGGGGATGAGATGAAAGGGATCATTAAGAGGGTTTGGTTTGGGTCAGGTGCAGGGCCACCACTTTCCCTGAGAAAGGAGTAATTAAGGAGACGGGGTAAAAATGTAGGTGGATTTTGGAATTGTAGACTAGGAGAGAAGAGCAAAGTCACAACAGATGGGCTGTTTTCTCGGAAAAGTGAAGAGGCAAGGTCTGGTGGTGGTATGTACAGGACAACGATAATAATGTAGCAGGCTCAAGGGAACCATTGGAACCACCAGGGAAACAAACATCACAGGCAATCAGTGGACCATAAGTGGCCAGCTCTGTGGGGGCAGCAGCAAGGACCCGGCTAAAAGGAGAAAACATGCTTTTGTAGTGGATCCAGTCTGCAAGGTTGCGTGACTTCCTCAAGTAACATTCTATTTATTCAGTCTGCAGAAGGCATGTTTGCTTATTTATTATACTGAGTCATTTAATGAGATGAGGATAACACTGCAACCCACAGGCTAAGAAGCTCCAGGGTAAGAGAAAGAGCCCCGCATCTAGTCTCACAGGGTTCCAGGTCCATCACTGAGGCAAGTTACTTTCCCTCTTTAAGTCTAATTTTCCTCATATGTTACTTTCCCTCTTTAAGTCTCAGTTTCCTCATCTGTAAAATAAGAATGAAGAGAATTAACACTCCCTCCCTTAAAGAGTTGCTTTGTGGAATAGACTCTGTGGATCTTTTTATTTTTTATCTGCATTAATATCTTTTCTTTTTACATCAAGCACATTGTTATATGTAACCCTCCCTCTTCCCTACCCTAAAATCCAACCCTATAAAAGAGAATAAGAAAGGGGAAAAAAACAGATCAGCAAAACAAAGACAACACAACCAGGTCAGACGGTATTGGCAGTGATCTGCACCCACTGTCCCTAGCCACTTTGACAGAGGAAGTACAATTCTATTCTGTAAAGCTTAAAGTAATATGTAAAAATGAATTCTCTTCTTTTCCTTTTCTTTATTACTGACTCCTTTTCTGAAACCGAAAATAAAGAGGCTCCAGGTCTCACTTATCCTAAAATAAACATCCTTGGTCCTTCTGCCCCCACAAGTAGAAGTAGTTATCTTCATTTCTCTATTCCACTTCTAGTCATCTATAGTCCATTTAATTATTGTTCATCTGTCACCTAGTTGTTCATTCTCTTGTCTTCTGGCTTTTGCCGCCACCGTTCTATAATCAATCAACAAACATTTATGTGCCAGGAACTGTGCTAGATGATCTCTAGCATTTAGCTAGATGCAAAGACAAAACCAAAGATCACATTCTATAAGGGAAGACAGCACATACAAAATATGTGTAAAACACCTATTTCAAAATTTTGTCCTACCCAAGATATATTTATGGTTATTTTAGCTTTAATAGCCAAATGGAATTGTTGGAACAGCAGTTTTAACTGTCATTTTGGAGAAGCTGTTCAGAATAACAGCTTATGCAAAGCTGGAGACTTTCCCAGTCATGACAAGGAGAAGCTGGAAAAGAAGGAGAGGGAGAAAGATGATGAGATGTTTTTCCTGATGATACTACTATAACCTTTTTTTTTTTTTTAAAGAAAATGAAGAGGATTCTTCTAAGTATTTATCTTTAGAAGCAAGTCATTTAACTCTGTTTGCTTCAGTTTCTTCATCTGTATGATAAGCTAGAGGAGGGGGCAGCTACATGGCTCCATAAATTGAAAGCCAAGCTCAGAGACAGGAGGTCCTGGGTTCAAATTTGGCCTCAGACTCTTCCTAGCTGGGTGACCCTGGGCAAGTCACTTGACCCCCATTGTCTAACCCATACCTTTATTCTGCCTTGGAGCCAATATACAGTATTGATTCTAATATAGAAGGTAAGGGTTTAAAAAGAAAAAAAAGAAAGAAAGATATGTAAGATTTCAGGAGGGGCAGTGAGGTGGTACAGTGGAGGGACAGCTGGGACTAGAATCAGGAAGACTCATCTTCCTGAGTTCAAATGTAGCCTCAGACACTTCCTAACTATGTGACCCTGGAAAAGTCACTTAACCTCATTGTCCATCCCTTACTGCCTTTCTGCCTTAGAATCAATACATAGTACTGATTCTAAGACAAAAGGGATGGGGATTTTTTTATTGTGGTTTTTTTTTTTTAACCCTTGTACTTCAGTGTATTTTCTCATAGGTGGAAGAGTGGTAAGGGTGGGCAATGGGGGTCAAGTGACTTGCCCAGGGTCACACAGCTGGGAAGTGGCTGAGGCCGGGTTTTGAACCTAGGACCTCCTGTCTCTAGGCCTGACTCTCACTCCACTGAGCTACCCGGCTGCCCCCTGGTTTTTTTTTTTGTTTGTTTGTTTGTTTTTTAAAGGAATTATCCAGAGTTATCCTAAACCAGTGCAATGTTGTGGAATTGTCTTCTCAGAAAATGACGAGCAGGGGCAGCTGGGTAGCTCAGTGGATTGAGAGTCAGACCTGGAGACGGGAGGTCCCAGGTTCAAATCCGGCCTCAGACACTTCCCAGCTGTGTGACCCTGGGCAGGTCACTTGACCCCCATTGCCCACCACTCTTCCACCTAAGAGCCAATACACAGAAGTTAAGGGTTAAAAACACACACACACACACACACACACACACACACACACACACACACACACAAAAGAAATTGATGAGTGATCTGTAGTTACAAGAAAGGTTTGAGATAACCATGGCTGTAATCTTTCTCATGGTTAAACTATCATATTTAATTAGCTGGGTATATTTTATTATTATCTCATTTTTAATAAGCTACATATTCAATAACTTTCATATTTGTTTAATCCTAGGAGATTGAGTGTTTTGATATATATATATATAGAGAGAGATGAATAACTACTCTTGGGAAAAGAGATTTCTCCATATTATTAAAAAATATTTAATGAACTGAGGTGGAGGCTCAAAGCCCAGTTGTTTGGGAGATAGATTGAAAGTTTATTAATTAATATGAGATATACACACATATGTCCCTAAATTACCCTATCGCTCAAGAGAAGATTAAATATGAGAATGAGTCGAGTAACCGGCAGAAAGATAACTAACAAAGGGTGTTAGTTAATCCCAAAGCTCATAAAACCTGCTACCTATACAAATAAATACAGGGTAATTGGTTGGGTAAAACCCCAAACAACCAGTGAGGATCAGGAAAGATCTCTCGCAGAAGCTAGCATTTGAGCTATAGAAAGCAGGAAAGTGCCAAAGATGCGGAGGTGAAAAGGGAACGCATTCCCAACATGGAAGATAGTAACCTGTTCAAAGGCATGGAAACAAGAAATGAAATGTCATGTATGCAGAACAGCAAGAGAGCCAATTTGGCTAGACCAAAGAGTTCGTGAAGGGGGAGCAATAATAAGGCAGGAGAGGTAGATTAGAAGAAGGTTGTAAAGGGTTTTTAATGCCAAACAGAGGAGTTTGTAGCTGATTCTAGAGGTAATATATAATAGAGAGCCACTGGAGGTCACTGAATAGTTTATAGAAACTGTCTCTGAGGTCATAATCACTAGATCTAAGGGCTTGTTAGACCCTGATCTCTCTACATCCAATACTGTGAACCACCACTTCCTTCACGATACCTTCTTCTTTGGCTTTAAGTACCCACCTTGCATCTAGGATCATAGGATTAAAGCTGGAGGTTTCTCCAGACATTGTCTAGTCTTCTTTGTTTTATAAATGAAGATACTGAAGATCAGAGAGGTTAAGTAACTTCCCCAAAGTCACACAGGTGGTAAGGGGCAGAGTTGGGATTAAAACATAAATCCTTTCATTTTAAAAGTTTGCTTCAATCTGTACTTGGAGTTCATCCATTTTATCTCTGGAGGAGGAGAGTATTGTTCATCTTAATAGACTACCTACTTCTTTTTTTTTTCCTTTAAACCCTTGTCTTCCATCTTAGAATCAATATTCTATATTAGTTCCAAGACAGAAGAATGGTAAGGGCTGGGCAACAGGGGTTAAGTGACTTGACCCAGGACCTCCCGTCTGTAGGACTGCCTCTCAATCCATTGAGCCACCTCGCTGCCCCCTCCTCCAATTTATTCTAAATGCTGCTCTCCTAGTAATGTTCCTTATTCGTGATTCTGATAACATTTATCCTCCACTCAGTCTATCTTCCACATGGCTGTCAAAATAATTTTCCCAAAGCACAGATTCACATACACAGATACACAAACCATATAGATTGATGGACAGATAGATAAGTGAGAAAGAGATGGGTGGAAGGATAGATAGATTAAAGAGAGATGGATAGATAAATGGAAAAATAGATTAGAGATGGAGGGATGGAGAGACAGATTAGAGAGAGAGAGATAGGAACAAAGAGAGATAGTATGTGTTTCTTAAGCTCCACCACCATTCACTCCACCACCTAGCTTCCTCACCTCGTGTTTGGTCTCCTAATTTCACACCTATACCTGGGCAGTCTCCTCCAACTTGAATGCTCTCTCTTTTCCCCTCCACTTGACAAAATCTCTAGCTTTCTGAAAAACACAACTCAGATGCCATCTTCTATATGTGGCTTTTCCATAATTGTGGTACATATTAGACATATCATTATTTTACAGATGAGAAAACCAAAGCTCGGAAATGGTTGCTGAAGCCCAGTCTATTTGACGTCAGGTCCAGTGCTCTCTCCATCATGGTACACTGCCTCTCTGACAGCACTTTCTATAGAATTTAGATGATGTGGAAAAAGCACTATATTGGAGGCAGGAGACCTGGGCCCCTGCCACTGATTGCCACAGGCAAGCTCATTCCTGTTATGGGCTTCAATAAAACAGGGGTGTTAGTTCCCCCACCCCACCCTTTCCTCCTCCCAGGATTCTTGGTAAGATGGAATGAAAGGAGGAATGTGAAAGGGCTTTGAAAAGTAGAAGGTCAGGAAGGGATCATTAACTCAGCTCTGGGGAGAAGTTCAATTGTGGAAACAAAACAATGGCCTGTTTTTCCATCAGCCCCAGGTGCAGAGCCAGTATCCCCAGATCCCTTTTACCCTATCCTCCCAGAGGCCCTAGGACTCCTTCCTCCCAGGATTTCTACAAAGGAATCGCAAAAGCAAAGAATCTCGCAAGGGGGAGATGGAATGGGAGTGAAGGGTCAAGGGTTATCACCCTCAGCTATGGAGCCTGGGGCACCCAACTTCATTCAAAGTCCTGGTTTACTCTAATCAGGAGTACTAGATCTGTGAAACTTTTTTTTTTAATATTCTGATAATTGTATTTCAACATAATTGGTTTATTTTGTAATCTTATGTTCTTTATTTTGTGCATTTAAATTAAAATTTTAAAATATTCTTTTTTTTAAAAAAACCTTACCTTTTTCTTAGAATTGATACTAAGTATCTGTTCTAAGGCAAAAGAGAGGTAAGGGCTAGGTAATTGGGGTTAAGTGACTTGCCCAAGGTCACACACTGGAAGGATCTGAGACCAGATTTGAAATCAGGATCTCCTGTGTCCAGACCTGGCTCTCTACTGAGCCACCTATCTGCCCCAAAACCATTATTCTTCACCAGACTGCCAAAGGGTGGGGGTGGAATAACACACAAAAAGGGTTAAGAACCTCTGCTCTAAATCAAAGAATTCAACTCAACAAATGGAAGCCTAGAGTTGGAAGGGAACCTCTGAAGCAGCAGTGTCCCGTACATACCAAAGCAGGAATCAGTTCTGCCACAATTCCTACAAATGGTCATCAGACTCTGCTTGAAGACCTCTGGAGAGGTGGAGTTCATTCACTTGTTCACTTTTGAACATCTGCAATGGAAGGGGAGACCCTCATGGAGATGTAGAAAGAAGGCTGAAATTAGAATCAGAGGACCTTGGTTGGAATCCTAACTTTGTCTCTTCTCACCTGCATGATCTTGGGTGAGTTATTTGACCTCTCTGAGTCTGGTTTACTCCATCCGTTAAAAAAGAAATTTGGATTAGGGGGCTTCCAAGGTCTCTTCCAGGCCTAAATCTATGGTTCTATGAGATCAAACACTCAACAATCATTTATTAAGCATTTACTAGGTGCCAGACTGCACTCTTCTCTTCAGTGGAAGAGAAAAGTTCAAAATAGTTCTTGCCCTTAAGAAGCTTACATTCTAATGTGGAAGGCAACATACATAATGTAGGTGACATGTAATCTTACAAGGGTTGGCATTAACTAGGACTCTTGGAGAAGGTGGTGCATGAACAAAGTCTTAAGTCTCAAAGGTCTCTTTTATTTCTAAATTTAGGGTTCTGTGATTCCAAATGACAGGTCAACCAGCCTTGGTTTGAGGTTGCCCATTCTTCTTCTTTCTTCCTTAACCTATATATATATATATATATATATATATATATCTTGTTTGTAAATAACTGTTTGCATGTTGTCTCTCCCATTACACGGGTGTGTTCCTTGAGAGCAGGGACTGGGTTTTTCCCCAATGCTTAGCACAGTATGCAGCACACAGTAGGTGCTTATTAAATGCTTATTAACTGACTCCTCCTCCAAGGACGAGCCTTCTTTGATTGCTCAACCACCCTCTGACCAGCCCTCTCCTCTAAACTCCTGGAGCCTAAAGCAGTATATCCCTTATTCATAGATTATCATCACCTCTCAACCCTTCCTTTTCACCTCTCCCTTGTTTTTTTCTCCTCTACTCTTTTTTTAATTTAATTTTTATTTTTTCTAGATCATGTCAATACAATTTTTAAAAATCATTTTCTGACATTTTAGGATCTATATTCTCTCTCTCACACTCCTGCCCCTACCCCTCCACCATCTCCAGGATGGCAGGTAATATGATATAGATCTGTGATGGCAAACCTCTGGCACAGGTGCCAAAGCTGACACTCAGAGCACTCCCTGTGGGCACTCAGCTGTCCTCCCACCCCACCCCACCCCTGAATTCATGATTAGAAATGCAGAGGGACTCAGGGGGAACTGCTGCCCCCTCCCTCTCCACCATGCCTGACAACATTTTTTTACATCCCCAGCCCCTCTGCCCAGCAGCCTAATGGGAACATACAGGGAGTAAGGTGGACAGCTCACAGGCAGCAGAACTGGAGGGGAGCAGAGCACTGGGGCTGCTCCTCTCTCCCTCTCTACACTTGCTGAGAACATTCCTCACTTCACCTGCCCCTCCACCTCACAGCCCAATGGGAGTGCTTCCTCCCTCCCTATAGGGGTAAGGGGTGGGTGGGGCAGGGTGCACTCAGAATTGGGGGGAGGGCATTGCATTCGATATCTGGGAAGGGAACAGGCACAGCACTTGGTCTAGGGGGTGGGGTGGGAGTGGGGCCAGCACTCCATCTCTAAAATATAGATTGATATAAATTGTACATGTGTTATCATGCAATATATATTTCCATGTTCATCATATTGTGAAAGAAGACACAGGTTACACTAGAAAAAGATTTATGGAGGAAATAGCAGTGAAGAATGGCATGCTTCAATTTGCATTCAGACTCCATCAGCTCCTGCTATGGTGGTGGATAGCATTTTTCATCATGAGTCCCTTGGAGTTGTCCTGGCATCCCGGCTTTGCTGATAATAGTTAAGTCATTCACAGTTGATCATCATTCTTTATTGCTGTTTCTGTGTACAATGTTCTCCTGGTTCTGCTCACTTCATTTTTCTTCACTTTAGAGAAATCTTTGTAGGTTTTTTTTGGTGATCATCTTTTTCATCATTCCTAAGGTGCAACAGTGTTCAATTGCAATCATATACCACAACTTGTACAGCCATTCCCCAACTGATGGACATCCTTTTAGTTTCCAGTTTTTTGCCACCATGGATGCCTTCATTGTCTTATTACCTGTTATAATTACATTCTTAGAAGTTTTTAAAATAAAAATATAATCAGTTGACAATGTTTTGAAATGATTTAATAGCATATTGTTTAATTTTGCTATATTTTGTTAGTGTAACACTTTTAATTTTTTTATCTAAAATTTAAATTCAATCTTCTGTACTACATGATTAATCCAAAACGTTTAACTGTTCAGTAAGAGTGAAGTCTAGCCATACACCCAGCCAGTGGATTTCTGCTGAAAGTCCAACGTTTAATGTCTTTTTTAAGACAAAATTATCATTGAGAATTTCATATGCTACTTGGTTTCAGGTAAGGAAAGGTTGATTGTTGCTGTTTTTATTTTTTATTTTATTTTTTTTTAAACCCTTACCTTCTGTAAGGTAACCACAGAAGAAGGGTAAGGGCTAGGCAATGGGGGATAAATGACTTGCCCAGGGTCACAAAGCTAGGAAGTGTCTGAGGCCAGATTTGAACCTAAGACCTCCCATCTCTAGGTCTGACTCTCAATCCACTTAGTCACCCAACTGCCCCAGTTGTTGCTGTTTTTATATAGGTTCTACTTACAAAATATGTTTCCCACAAATTAAAAAAGGACACGTTCTCATTCACCTGACTAAATGAAGTTCGTTCATATGGAGTATACAAATATCAGACAATTTTAGAGTCTTTGGATTGCTTATATCTATTAAAGAACACAGTTCATTTGTTTTTTTAAGGGCTGAATGCTTGTTGCATATAAGAATAAATGAGATAGTCATTAAAATTTGAATGAATATTATTCATTATTATGATGTTAATGGGTTCCTTCTGTCAAATTCATATTAATATGCTTTAAAAAACATCATTGAGTAAAAATAAACAAAGATATACGGAACATGACTGACTGGGAAGGGAGAAGTAAGCAGGGTGTGGCACTATTCTAACTTTTTGCTTTTTCACGTGGGCCAATTTATCTATTACAGGAAAAGAACATTTTTTCCTCCAGTCCTCACCTAGGCAAATTGACATTTTCAATCAAGTCCTTTCAGCAAACCAACAATTGTGTTTGTATAGTTAAATGGTGTTATACAGTAAGGGCTTTTGGCTCTGAATCAAACCTGGAGCTCCATGACGCACAACTAAGCCAGGGACAAATATGGTTTGGTAGCCCAGAGGAGGTTTCCAAGTAGACAGGTGAGAAAAGGAAGCCATTTATTGAGTTTCCCATCAGTCCATTCACTCTATAGAAAGGCACAGCCGATCACATACACTCTGATCTGGGGAACAGGATATTTGAAAGCAAACATTGATGATGGCAGAGAAGATACACAGACCCGCCTGATCGCTACCAAATCACCTCTAAAAAACGATGATATAACACCTCAAAATGAATTTTGGAGCAGCATAGCCCACAAAAAGACAGAATGAAATAATTTTTCAACCCAAAAAAAGACACTGAGGGATCTCCCATGTCTCCAGGGAAAGATGTACACAAGCTATTTGGGGAAATTAGGCAGAAAAGGAGTCATTCTGCAGAGGATAGTGCTTTACAACTGTTTGAGAGGTAAAACTATTTATCCCCAGCATGGAGCAGGGTGACTATCAAAATCTCAGAAGTAGGGGAAGCATCTAGGTAAGAGGAAGGCAGTATGGTAAGGTGAAAATAGCCAGGAGAGATTAGGGTTCAAATCCCACCTCCAACACTTAACTACCTGTGTGACCATAGACAAACTACTTAAAATCTCTGAGCCTCAATTTTTTTCATCTGCAGAATGGAGTTACTAATACCTATAATACAAATCCCTAGGATTGTTGTTTAAAATCAATCAACAAGTATTTATTAAGCAAACTTACTATGTTCTTCTAGGTATAGGGCTAACCTGGAGATACTGCTCTCTTCTGAATTTCCAATGATTCCTTAATCAATGAATCTAAGACCTTCTTCTTAATACTCACTACAGTCTTTGACACTATTGAGCCATCTCTTTTTTTTTTTAGATTTAAATATTTTATTATTTTTAGAAAAATTTTCCATGGTTACATGATTCATGTTTTTACTTTGCCCTTCAACTCCCCCCCTTCACCCCCCCCCCCATAGCCAACACACATTTCCACTGGTTTTAACATGTATCATCAATCAAGACTCGTTTACATATTATTGATCATTGCATTGGTGTGGTCATTTCGAGTGAGCTATCTCTTTTGAATATTCACTTCTCTAGATTTTGGGGACAGTGATTTCTCCTGGTTCTCTTCTGACTTGTCAAACCAATTCTTCTCAGTCTTCTTAACTGGATATTCATCCTGATCCTACCCACTAAAGATGGATGGATATATGATCTGTAAGAGAAATTAAATCTATGGGTAGACCAGTAGGTGTATATTCACCAACTATCATTCATTAACCCAATCTTTAAGGTAAGGTAATAACCTAGAGGTGGGTAAAAACCCTAAATGGAGGAATGACAGGTGGGCAGTTAGTGGTCATCTACAAGCTGGAGAAAAGACATGGGTAAATAATATACTCTCTGGGTTCTTATTGGGATTAAAGGATGAAAATAGGAAGTAAACAAATATAGTTTATTATGAAGGGTGACAGGTTGGAGGAAAGGAAAAGGTCTCTCTACACAAGGATACTGTGGACAGACATCAGGGATTGGGAAAATGGGTCAATCTACTCTCAACTACCACAAGCTATCAGGGTTCAGCTGGGCCAGTTAGGAGAAAGTAAATGCCTCACAGCTGGGTCCTCTTCTGTTCCAATGATGATTAAGGGACCTGTCACAGGTCCACAGCAAAATAAAGCCACAGAGTGAATAAGGCAAGGAGCTAGAACAGCCTGAGGTCCACCCTCCAGAGCTGTGCCAAGGCTCAACCTGTATTTCCTCTCAGAATAGATGATTTCTTGAAGGAGACAAATCCACTCTTCCCTGAGTTCTCCACTGAGGCAGTTGATCCAGTCTCTAACTGCACTCAGCTCCCAACATGGAGTCCAAACCCAGTGCTTCCTCCTTCCATTTAGAATTCTCCAGCCTTCCCTAATAAGCCTGGTGCCTAATTTAATCTATAAATTTGCCTATTTCAGTTCCCCTCTTTGTAACAAAGCCAAAATATTGTCCTGTCCTGTGCCTTCTCTTCTATATATGATTTTACTTGGTAGTCTCATCATTATCCATGGACTTAATTGTCATCTCTATGTTGATTTCAGACCTACTTCTCCAACCCTATTCTTTTGACCCACAGATTCACATCTCTAACTGCCCATTTGATGTCTCAAAATGAATGTATTTTAGACATCTTAAACTCAGCATATCTAAAACTGAACTCATTGTCTTTTCCCAAAACCTTCCCTTTTTCGTAACTTTGCTATTATTATTTTTAAATACTTACCTTATGATTTAGAATTGATATCAGGTATCAGTTCCAAAGCAAAAGAGCAGTAAGGGCTAGGCAATGGAGATTGTGTGATTTGCCCAGGGTCACACAGCTAGGAAGTAGCTAAGGTCAGTGATCCCAGGACCTCCATCTCCAAGCCTAACACCCCATCCACTGAACCTCCTAGTTGCCTTCCCCCCAGTTACTATTGAGGAAAACATCACCATCCCAGACAGATAGGATCTCATCCTAGGTGTCATCCTGTATAATTAGAATTTTGCTCCCCAGGACTCGCTCTCCCAGCATCCCATTTACGTATCTACCTTATATAACTAATGTAGGGAAGATATATAAGTTTTGTGTAGCTCCACCCTCTCTTCTCCCAGAAATGCAGCTGTGGCAGTTGGGTGAGAGTCAGGCAGGAGAATTTTACCCGTGTGTTTTTTACTTAGGCTTTCTAATTTTGTTCTTTTATTTCTTCTACTTCAAGTGATTATTAATGAAGTTTATGAATTATTAGATATTAATAGTATCAATGATAATTAATAATATTATATTATTAATGTTTAGATGTTAATATTATTAGATATTAATTTAAATTTTACAATCCTCAACTCCTTTCTTACTCTCTCTAATCACTCATCTCTAATTTTTTGCCAGTTGTCTTTTCTACCTTCATAACATCTGTCAGATATGCCCCCATCTTTCCTCTGACACTGTCTCCACCCAGGTAAGGCTCTCATCACCTTCCATCAGAACTATTGCAATTACCTACTAATTGACCTCTAAGCTCAAGTTTTGTCTCCCCCTTCAATTGATGAATCCAAACCTCTAAATACATGTGAATTCCTTACGGGATTATTTCTACTTTCTCCTGTATTAGCTTGTTTGTACATGGATGTCTACATGTTGTCTCTCTTGCTCTTGAGGGTAGGGACTATCTTTTATCTTCCTTTGTATCCTCAGCAGTTGGCACAATGCTTATTGACTGACTTACTGATACAATAAAGAAAAAAAAAACAATTCCTGTTTTAGAGGAAATAATCTATATAAAGTGTTTTGAAAGTCTTCAAGTACTGTATCTGTGTCAGCTGTTACTATTATTATTGAGATAGCCCAGAAGGTCAGCCTGCCCTGACTCAATAGACCTCAGTTATTCAGAATGTATAACAAATGGTACCAGCAAACAGAAATAAGATTCCTCCTTCACCCACTCTATGATTCAGCCAAATTGGCCTTCTTAAGAGTTTTTCACACGCCCTGCTCCAAACACTCCATCTCCCATCACTGTGATTTTGCACTGGCTCGCCCACTTGCCTAAAGCGCTTTCCTCCTTCACGACTAACTCTTAGAACATGGAGTTTTTTCCAGAGCTTAACTCAACTGTAACCTCTTTCACAAGACCTCTCCTGATCCTCCTGCCAGAGCCTCCCCTTAAAACTGTCTTTAATTTATTTTTCTTAGGCTTCTATGGGCATGGATATCTCCCAATAAAATGGAAGCTGCTTGAGGGCAGACACTCATGTTTGTCCCCAGCCCCAAGAACAGTGCCTGGCACATAGTAGGCACTCAATAATTTTTTTTAATGGATTGGCTTGGGGCTGATCTGAGCAGAGCCCATCTCTTTCTAGCCCTCTACTCTCTTCTGATATTTCTCACCACTCCCTTCCTTCTTCAAGTTCTCTGTCTTCCTTCCTTCTCTTCTCTATGAAGCCCAGCTCTCTCAAAGGATCTAAGATGTCATTAACCCCTACCTATGATTTAAGACAGTGTCTTTCAAATTCCATGTCAACCTCCAGGAGTTGATGCAGAGTGAAAGGAGCAGAACCAGAAGAACCTTACACACAGAGACAGATACACTGTGGCACAATCAAATGTAATGGACTTCTGTACTAGCAGCAATGCCATGATCCAGGACAATCCAGAGAAAGAATTATGGGAGCAGAAACACAGAAGAAAAACAACTGCTTGATCACATGGGTCGATGGGGATATGATTGGGGATATAGTTGCTAAACCAGTGGTTCCCAAACTTTTTTGGCCTTCTGCCCCCTTTCCAGAAAAAATATTACTTAGCCCTCTGGAAATTAATTTTTTAAAAATTTAATAGCAATTAATAGGAAACATAAATGCACCTGTGGCCATCACTGCCTCTCTGGATCAATGCAGCACCCACCAGGGGGCAGTAGCGCCCACTTTGGGAACCACTGCTCTAAACCATCTAGTGCAAATATCAATAATGTGGAAATAGGTCTGGATCAAAGATACATGTAAAACCCAGTGGAAGTACTCTTTGGCTATGGGAATGGGGAGAAAGGAGAAGAGGGAAAGAACATGATTCATGTAACCATGGATTAATTTATTAAATACATTACTAAATGTTTTTACTAAATTAATTAAATAAAACTTTTTTATTTTAAAAAAAAAAAGTGTCCCTTAACCCTTGCAGATTTGTGTGTTAAGTCTGAGATCTCAGGGTGAAGGAGGAAATCAGATGCAATATGGGGTAATGAGTGGCAAAGCCCTGGCCTGAGATTTAGCTTTGAGTTCATCTCTTTCTGAGATCTCATCCAAATCAAACCTGTCTGTGGGATCTTGGGCAAGTTATTACACTTTTCTGAACCTCACTTAATCTGTAAAATGGAGACAACTGTCCATGTCCTAGCTAGCCTCGTGGAACTTTGAGAAGACAAAACTACAAAAGTGGCCTGAAGTTACTTTGTAAGTCATGCATATGGAAGGACCTGGTAGGATGGTGGAATAAAAGGATGTACCTTGTTTATAAGAGTCTCAGGCTTCATTCAGCCAGCAAGCAAGATCATTCCTGGGACCCTCAGAGGGACAACATCCCATGAGTAGCTGCCTCTTCTCACCAGGCCCTGTCCAAATTCCTAAAGAGTAGATGGTCTCACTTGTCCCCAAGGCCGCCACAAGAAACCAGTTAGCAAGCCCCGGAGTAATAAAGAGAAAACAGGGAATATGAAAATGAGACTAAGAGTGACTGCTAAGAATGACCTCTTGCACAAACAAGTAGGGACCTCTGAGGTCCCTACATAAATTCAGCATTTATTCAGCACTCCCTTGGCAATGGATAAGTTGCCAGCCTGCATCTGTTGAGAGAATTTCCACATCATAAGTTCTGTATGCCAATGAAATTTCAAGTCCTAGCCAAAACAAACAATAGTGATAACAAAAATAATAATCCATGCATATCTAGCATATTCAGGTTTAACAAGGACCCTATTCATGACAATGGCATGCTCTTGCATAGAAGAGATATGATCTTCCACTTTTCCGCTTCCTTTCATGAATTGTATTCCTCCATTGGATTGTAAACTCCTTGAGGACAGGTATAATCTTTTTCTTATTTGTATCCCCAGCCCTTAGCACAGTACCTAGCACATAATAGGCACTTTATAAATGTTGATTGGATTGCACTAAATTTTTCATTCTTCCAACTCTGAGATACTTTGATTCTATGATTTCCCAGAGTTATTCTACCCACACTGATGATAGCCCCTTCTTCAAATTGATGGACAGTGTCATTAATGCCTGGGGCCAAAAAGTTTACCTTCTCTGGTAATGAATAGATTTGTACTCACAAAGATATCATATAGTCTCATACAATCCTAGTATATCCATACTGGAAGGAACCTCAGATATCACAGCCTTGGGCAAGTCCTATCTGGGCCTCTGTTTCTTCATCTAATAAAATGAGGGATTGGTCTAGTTAATATCCAAGGTCCCTTCTATCCCTAGACCTAACATCCTATGATCTGAGGTTGAATCCCAGCTCTATCTCAAACTTGCTTCATGATAGCTTGCATATCCCTTCCCCTTTATGTATCTCAGTTTCTTCATCTATAAAAAATGAAAGTGTCCATCTCTAAGGGCCATTCAGGTTCTAAATTATATGCTCCTCCTCTGTTGATCTTCTTATTCTCTGAATTTCCTTTGTTACTAGGGATCTCTGCCATATAATTTAGCCCTTCATTATGCATTGGCTCTTCTGTTATTTTTAATTCTATCACTCCCAACCTGCAGGGCACAGATCCTTGAATCCATATGGGCCCCCAGGTTCATCTAGATTTCCACTCTGAAAACTTCCCGACAGAAAAGCCTGCCATCTGGTTAAATGGCAGAGGATACTAAATAAACAATCATATCTTATGAAGAATTAATGTTGGGGAGGCTAGATGGCTCAATGGATGGAGAGCCAAGCTTAGAGATGGGAGGTCCTGTATTCAAAATTGGCCTCAGATACTTCCTAGCTGTGTGACTCTGGGCAAGTCACTTAACCCCCATTGCTTAGCTCTTACCACTCTTCTACCTTGGAACTAATGCATAATACTAATTCTAAGATGAAAGGTAAGGTTTGGAAAAAAAGAATTAATTTCATATGTTCTTCGTGACATCTTATAGCAAATGCCACTGTCCTTTAAATAGATGTAGATTCAGTTATGCCAGAGAACTAAGTAGTCATACTCATTGGAAAGAATTGTTGAATTCAAGGAAGATTTCCCCCCCATTGTGTATATTCTCCATTCATGTCTTCTACTTGTTGTTGTTCACTTGTTCAGGCATATCCAACACTTTGTGGTCCAACCCCTGGACCAAGCCCTTCTATCCTCCACTATCTCTCAAAGTCTGTCCAAGTTCATATTAATTGTTTCCATGACTACCTATCCATCTCATCCTCTGCCATCCCCTTTTCCTTTTGCCTTCAATCTTTTCCAACATTAGGGTCTTTTTCCAATGAATTCTGTCTTCTCATTAAGTGGCCAAAGTATTTAAGCTTCACTTTAGTATTTGACCTTCCAGTGAATAATCTGATTAATTTCTTTACATATTGACTGATTTGATCTCTTTGCTGTCCAAGTCATATCTCTTCTCCAGCACCACAATTCAAAACTTTGATTCTGCAAGTGCTCAGCTTTCCTTGTAGTCAAACTCTCAGAGCTATACATTGCTACTGAAAAAAACTGAAAGTAACTGTCTGTTGTTCTTCTACCTTAGAACCACTACATAGTATTGCTTCTAAGACAGAAAGTAAGGACTCCAAAAGGGGGGGGGGG
>NC_058132.1:71311083-71348062 GCF_016433145.1 Gracilinanus agilis
AAAGAAAGAAAGAAAGAAAGAAAGAAAGAAAGAAAGAAAGAAAGAAAGAAAGAAAGGAAGGAAGAAAGAAAGAAAGGAAGAAAGAAAGAAAGAAAGTCAAAAGTCAAGGTCATTCATGGAAGTTTGGATTATATATTTAGACTTGGATGAAAAAGGGACAAAAGAGGAAGCCAGGAGTTAGCTGGAAATACACAAAATCCACATTGAAACAGAGAACCAAATCTTTATCCCAATGGAATATTCCTAACTGGGGGGCTCTGAACTATTATGATTTTATTAATAATTTTTCATCCAATACAAATTCCACAAAATTGCAAAAAATGGAACTAAGTGGCCTTTTGTATTGCTCTCAAGCTAAAAGTGCAATAATTACTGTAACAGAGTGATGCTGATTAAATCTTCAGTTTTCCATTTGGGTAAGATGAGAAAATTGAAGTCTAGGAGGACTCAGTTCTATCCCTTTCCAAAGATAGGAAAGAGTAGAAAGAATGGGAAAATGTGACCCACAGTGGCACAGTGAAATTCTCCAGTGCTGGATTGCAAAGAAGCAATTTCTTGAATTAAGAAAACCTCACTAACAATTAGATCTATATCAAAATGGAATGGTCTATTTTGAGAAACAGTGGGTTCCCCATAGCTACAAAAAAAATTTTTTTATAGTAGTTCTTTATTTATTTTGTTATAGTAAAAAACTGGAAACCAAGTAGGAGATGCCCATCAACTGGTGAACCGTCAAACAAATTCTAGTACATGAAGGTAATAGAATACTAATGTGCCATAAGAAATAACAAAAGAGACAATTTCAGGGAAACCTGATAAGACATATAAACTAGTACAGAGTAAAATGAAAATAACCAGGTAAACAATTTATACAATAACACTGTAAAGAAAAATTGTGAAAGAACTCCGATCAATGCAATAACCAACAATGATGATAAAACATGCAACCTACTTCCTAAGAGAGAGCTGCATAATGAGACATACATGTTCTAAAACAGGCAAGGTGGGATTTTTTTTCCTTAATTATGAATATTTTTTGCAAGGATTTTGTCTCCTTTTTTTCCAACGGGGAGGAAAACATGAAGGAGGCTAGCAATAGGACTCTCTCCAGAAAAAATTAAGTAATGAGTTCCCCACTCATTGGAGGTCTTCAAGCAAAAACAGTTTGACTATTTGGGGGCATATTATAGAAGAGATTCTGGTCCAGGTATAGATTTGACTAGATGGTCTTTGAGATCTCTTCCAACTCTGAGAATGTGCTTCTATGGTCATTGTATAAAGTATTTTTTTGCTTCTGTTTTTCTCATTCTTCATACACATCTTCCCATGTTTCTCTGAATTCTTCATTTTTACCATTCTTTGTGACCCAGGAGTTAATATTTTATTGTATTTATCTCACTTTCCCAATCTCAAGCTCAAAGTTTTTCCAGCTTTTTGCTATGACACTATTATGGATATTTGTACATGTAAACTAAAGCAATATTCTCTTGCTCAGAAACCACCCATGGTTCCCTCTACCATAGATAATATGCAGATAATACATGGATAATAAAATCCAATCTACTTAGCCTAGACTCTTTGCTGTCATTCTAGACCCTTTACTATCTGGACTCTCATATCTATCTTGCCAGTCTTACCTTCCACTCTTCCTCCATACTTTTAGGTTCTCACCAAACTACACAGTCTTTTGTGTGTATCCCTCTCCCAAATACACTCTTGCCCCACTTTCTCATCTCTAGACCTTTGTCCCCATTATCTGAAATGCTCTCTTGTCTCCATCTCTACTTGTCAAAATGCTCCTCATCCTTAAAGACCATGAAGCTTTCCCTATCCTATCCTCAACCAGAAGCTTTCTATTCCTCTCCCCATCTTATATTTCATCTTCCTCTAGTGACTTATCCTTCTTTTAAGGCATTTTCCACATATGGCCAAACTTAAAGTTATGTTGCTAATTGTCATCTCCGCTACCAGATTAAATCCTTAAAAACAGGAACTGGGTATTCCTCTAAGTTTGGATTCTACCTCTGGCATTTACTCTCTATGTGGGGAGTGACTTTAACCTTGGGCAAGTCACTTATCTCTCTAGACCTCAGTAAAATGAGGAGGTTGGACTAAATGACCTGTAAGGTGCCTTCCAGTTCCAAACCAAAGGACCTGCGATCATAGTATCCTACACAATACCTTGTGCATAATAGGTATTCGGTCACAATAATACACTTTTCAATAGTACTTTACAAAACATTTTCCTCACAGCAACCATGTGCAGAAGTAAGTCCAAAAATTATTATTTTATAGATGAGGAAATTGAGTCACACAGAGTAGAAGTGAATTGTGCAAGATTACACACCTAACAATCACATTTATATAGTATTTTAAGATTTGGAAGGTGTTTTACATACCTGATCTCATTTAATCCTTACAATTACCCTGTGAGAAAAGTAAGAGCTATAGATATTTACACCCTAGAAAATTGAAAAGGCTAAAAATGGTTAAGAGATTTGACCAGGACTGCATAGCTAATAAATGCCTGAGATGGTCTTTGAATTCAAGACTTTCTGACTCTAAGACCCACACTCTACCATGCCACAAAATTGGCATAGTGATGCAAACAATGAATTTAGAGATAATCGAATATTTAGTTTCAAATGAAGACTCTGACACATATATTACTTCTGTACCTTTAAGCAAGTTTTAGGTCTCAGTTTCCTCATCTGTTAAGAGGACTAGGTTGGACAAAATGACTTCTAGGGGCCCTTCCAACTCTTAGGATCCAATCCTAAATGGCAGAGCTAAAATTTGAATCCAGAACCCATGCCTATACATATACTTTCCACAGTAACGCCCATAGGTTTTGAGCCCTCCCAGAGATCATTGGTTAGGGTGGGGAAGCGGGGTACTTCACTGTGGGATTCAGAACTGGGCTTTTGCATTAGTATATATCAGCATGGATATTTTGGGCAGGTGCTGCCAGTTGACAGGGAGCTAGGACAGAACAGAATAACAGGAAGAGAGTGGGCTGAATTGCATTTAGGACATTGTGTAATGCTTTTCCAGAATCCCAGAATTGGAGAGCTGGGAAGGAACTCAGCAGCCATAAAGTCCAACACAAACTCTAAAAGAATTCCCCCTATAACATATCCAAGCAATGTTTTCCCAACTTCTGCTTGAAGACCTTCACAGGATGGGCTACCCTCTGGAGGCATCTCATTCCATCTCAGATGGTTCTGTTAGTCAATCAACAAGAATCTCTTCAGCATTGACTACACTCACAATGCTAGCTACTGAGGAGACAATGAAAGTCAAAAACATGATCCTTGACCTCAAGGAGCTCACATTCAATAGAAGGAGATAACATCTAAATAACTAGATACACAGGAAATAGAGAACAGAGAAAAGGTAATCTGAGAAGGGATGTCATTAGAAGCTGGTGGGAGATAGGGCAGGGTTAGATTTAGAGCAGTGATTCCCAAAGTGGGCGCCACTGCCCCCTAGTGGGTGCTGCAGCGATCCAGGAGGTGGTGATGGCCACAGGTGCATTTGGGGGTGGTGAATAACTGTAAGAGGGCACTAAGTAATATTTTTTCTGGAAAGGGGGCAGTAGGCCAAAAAAGTTTGGGAACCACTGATTTAGAGGAAGGCATTCTGAAAAGGGTGGGGTTTGAGCTGTCTTTTTTTCCTGATTACATGTTGATACAATTTTCAATAGTTTTCTGACATTTTGCAATCCATATTCCCTCCCTCCTTCCCCATGACAGGTGTGTGAGAATTAAAATTAATATTCAAATTTTCTAAGTTAAAGTTTCCAAATTAAAATTAATATTCAAATATTCCAAGCATTATATTTAATAAGATTTATTAATAACAACTCAAAATAAAAAGGAAAGTAAAAAGTTAGAGAAAAGAAGGAGCCAATCCAGCCGCAAACTCGGGGAAAAAGAGAGAGAGAGAAGGAGTTACCCACAACTATATACAAACAACGTAAGCACGCAACATGGAGACGTAGGGAAAAGGATGCTGGATAATGAAAAAGAATTCTGGGAGGTAAAGTCCAAAGGTTCACGATTTCTAATTAATACAGGTGGTGATATGCTATAGGTTATTTATGTGTTGTTATACAAAACATATTTCCACATTCATCATGTTGTGAAGGGAGACATATATTGCTTATACTAGAGAAAAAATTCATGGAAGAAATAAAGCGAAGAATGGTATGCTTCAGTCTCCATTCAGACTCCATCAGTTCCTTCTCTGGTGGTGGACAGCCTTTTTTGTCATGAGTTCCTTGGAGTTGCCCTGGATCCTTACATTGCTGATAATAGTTAAAGTTCATAATAACTAATAAAGTTCATAATATCATAATGATAATAGTTCACAGTTGATCATTGTACTATATTTCTGTTACTATATACATTTTTCTCCTAGTTTTGCTCACTTCACTTTGCATCACTTTATATTTCATTACAGGTTTTTTTGTGATCATGTTTATCATTTCTTATCGTGCAATAGTATTCCATTACAATCATATACCGCAATTTGTTCAGCCATTCCCCATGAGCTAAGTTTTGAAGGAAATTTTTCTTTACATTGAAAGAAATCATTCTCTCTGCATTCCAGCACCCCTCCAAATTCTGCACCTCAGGGCCAAGAACAGGCAAGACTAACATGATTTCCCCGTGATGGTCCCTCAGACACTTGAAGATAATTATCACATCCCTCCTTTGTCCTGATGGAATGGTAAATCCTGAGTGTCATCCTCTACTTCATTGACCCCAAAAACATGGAGGCCAACACTAACATCAATACCCCAAGTGTGGTCTGACCAGGTCAGAATTGAAGTGGACCAGCCATTCCACAATCTTCTTGTGTGGGTTGGAGCCCCTGAAAGGGAAGCCAAGAACTAGGGGAATATGGGTGGAAAGGTTAAAGATTAAGGGAGGAAGGACATAGGAAATAGACAAGGAGACCCAGGAGTCATCGGCTTCACGTTCAGCCTGTCAGATCCTCCTCAGATGGCAAGAGAGAAAGTCAGTCAGTTGAACTGATTTTCATCAAAGCTTCAAGGAATGGAGGTTGTGGGATGCCAATCAAATAGGTGGCATGACAGAAATATTAGCATAATATTGGCGATCAATTACAAGATCAAGAAACAGGGGTAAGGCCAGTGCCCAGAAAAGAAGCTCATTTGAAAGTCCTTCTTCCTTCAGAACACTGGCACCATCTCATTCAGATGTTGAGTGTATGTCTTGGACGTTACAAAGAAGCTATTGAAATCGCTTGCCAGCCTTCCAGACTGCAGAGAATAGTAGAGGTTTGAGTTCCACAAAATTTGAACCCTGTCCAATTTTAGGATTCAGAAATCAATCATGTGAAATATTAGAAATATATCCCATAAGTCTGATCCATGAATAGTTTGCTCATAAGAGTCAGCTTTCTAATATATCTTTAATATCTTCATGATTCGTTTATACCTGAAACCCTTCAAGAATATACAGGACGATCTATCACTTCCCTAGTCCTAAATCCAATGACTCTCTTAATAAACCTAATATTTCAGTAGATAACCTTACTACCATATTGTAGCCCCCAGTAGTGAGAGTGCACCCCAGAATGCAAGGCTTCTGGGTAGCCATTAATTTAGAAGTCTTGCATTCTGGGGTGCACTCTCACTACGGGGGGCTATACCATATCACACTTTTGACTCATATTGAGCTCCCAGTCTACTAAAACCCCCAGATCTTTATGAGAAGAATGGTTGACCAACCCAGACTCCCCACCTTCTGCTTATGAAAATTGACATTCTTTAATCCAATCATTTCCCCCTATAAAATCTCAACTATAAAATAAAGTCCAACATGCTCACCATTGGAATCATTTGGATCTTGACTTTATAATGTATGTTAGCACTCTCTCCTAGTTTCATGTCATCTGAAAAATTGATAAGTGTGTTGGGTGTGCTTTTATCAAAGTCATTGAAAAAATTTTTAAATAATTTTAAAATTAGGATAATTTTTAAATTAAAATAATTAAAATTAAATTAATTAAAATTAAATTTTTATTAAATAAAAATAATTAATAAAATAGTAAAAGTCACTGATAAATTTTTTAATTTAAAAATAATAAAATTAAGATAAGACTAATTGAGACATTCCACTAGACAATTTCTCTAAAACTAGGATGTAATCATTAATGACTATTCTTTGCATAAAATCACTAAACAAGTTTTGAATACAACTAAATGTAATATTGGCAAGCACATATTCTCATATTCCTCATATTTTCTCTATCCCAACAATAGCATGAAATAATATATATTATATATAATATAATAAAGATATATAATAAAGGGAGAGTCATATGAGAAATATCTGTGGTGCAGGGGAAGGAGTGCTAAAGTCGAGGAGACATGGATTCAAATCCCAACGTTTCCATTTGATCCCTATGTGGGCCTGAGTAAGTTACTCTCCAGACCTCAATTCCCTTATCTATAACATGAGATCATTAGATGAGGTTACCTCTAATATCCAGCTCCAATTATCCTTGAATCAAGTTGAGAAAATCCAGAAACCAATGAGAAACCTAGTAAAAAATATTTGGGTGAAGATCAATGGATGCACAATTCCATTGTGCATGTGATGATGAGCTTTGCTCCCTTTTTCCTGACCACAACATGAGGAACTCATGATGTGGAATGAGACATATATTTGGGAGCACAACCAGTATGGAAATTTATTTTTATTTTACTATCCATATTTATTACATTTGTTTTTCTCTTTTTTCAGTGGATGTATGGGAGAGATAGAGAAAATATATTCTTGCAAATTGAAAGGAAAAAAGTAAATAAAAATTTAAAAGTAATTGATGCAAAATAGAATCAATGTTGTCATTGGAATTTATTACAAGTCTCCTGGACAGAAAAAGGAAATAGATGAAGAGTTTGGGAGAGACTGAGAATAACCCATGACCATGCTCTGAGTTTATATGCCCTACAGAAAATGTAAAGGAGTCTTAGGTTCCATACAAGCATTCAACAGAGTATACAATATGGGCAAGCTTTATTTCGATTAACTGAAAATACAAAATATGAAGAATTCTGACCCAAATTCATTTAAAGGCAAAACAATTCTCTTGCTCATGGTTCTTCACATCTCCAGAGACTATGCCAGGGTTGAATCCCTCCCTCCATTCCCTTCTGGTTGAGGAAAGTATTTGGGGTCCTTTGTCAACCCCTTTCTCTCCAATAAGATTCAGCTTCCCAGAAATTTATATCATCTCCTCCAAACTTCCAGATTATAAATATAAAGTAGCACTCTGAGTGGGACCAACCACAAGAAAGCATTCAGAGTTGTCATAGAATCAGTCCTCCATCCTCACACTCACATGGTTCATATAACTTACAATATCAGTGAAGTTGAAGGTCTGGCTTTGTTCCTCCACATCCTAATTGTATTCCTTGCTATTCCTCACCTCTAATTCCTCTTATTCCCATCACTCCTCGGCTTCCAATCCAGAGGACTCCACAAACTCCTCCTCTACCTATATCCAGAAGGTCTAGTCCTAGAATTTCCTTGCTCATTCACTGAACTTGTCTTTGGCTTCTAGGTCATGATGCTCTGTTCCCTGCTTTCAGCTGTTTCACTACTTCTCTTCTTAGCCCAAAAACTCATCACTGCTTCTCCTCTATTTCTGGCTGCTGCCTCAGGCTACTGCCATCTCTGGGGCTGTGTGGTACCTTCCTCTCCTGGAGCCATATGGTTTCCTGGAGGAGTCTCACAGATGTACAAGGTATATTCCAGGCATCTGAGCCTGAGCTCCCACATTTCTCCTCTCTGAGTCTCTCAGCTCTGTTCTCCCTTTTGAAGTCCAAACCCAAGACTATGATTCAGAAATATAAATAGCTATGATTCAATTAATTCTCCTCCAGAAGAATGTTCATGGGAAAGTTTTCACTTCAACCAGGGCAATATCATCAATACCAGAACAAAACCTGATTAGGATTTGCCAATGACGATGTCCTAGGCATTGTCTACTACATATGAATCTGCTGAAGATGGGTCAAAATAATTTCTTAAAATCTTGACTTGCCTTCATGATCATTTCATTCTCCACAGAGTGGAGGAATCAATGCAAGAGATTTCTATTCTGAATCTTACGCTTATCAAAGAAAAAGAAGACCTTGAGCTGAAGTAGAAATGATAGAAACCTATCTGACCCTAGATTTGGGGAATGTAGATTTCAGAGAGCTTAGGTAGAATCTCCTTTTCAAGAGAATAAAGCCCAAGAAGAATGAGAAACTTTAAAGAATAAAATTGTGAAAACATCAAGAGAAACAATGCTGATGAGGAAGAAATAGAAGGGGAGTATCTAAAGATGCTAATAGAGAAGCCAAGAAACTCATCAATAAATTCAAATCTTGAAAATATTACTTATCAGATTTATGGATAGGAGAAGAATTTATGAATAAATAAGAGAGATGGAGAGCATTGGAGGAGTAAAATTAATAATTTTGACTACACTAAATTTGAAAGAGATTTTACAAATAAAACCAATATAGCAAGTTTAAAAGGAAAGCAGAAAAATTAAGGGTGGGGAATTTTGTAGACAATTTCTCAGAAAAATATCTCACGTCTCAAATATATAGAAAATTTTGTCAAATTAATAAGAATATGAGTCATTCCCCAATTGATAAATGGTCAAAGGCTATGAATAGGCAGTCTTTGCATGAAGAAATCAAAGCTATATTTATGAAAAATGCTGTCATTATTGATTAGAGAAATATAAACTAAAACAACTCTGATATCTCCTACCTATCAGATTGTCTAAAATAATAGAAGAGGAAAACAACAAATGTTGGAAGGAACGTGGAAAAATGGGGACATTGATGCACTTTGTCAAAACTGATTCAACCATTTTGAAGAGCAATCTGAAATTATGCCCAAAGAGTTATAAAACTGCATATCCTTTGATTCAACAATACCACTATTAGGTCTATTTCCCCAAGGTCATCAGGGGAAAAGGAAAAGAACTTCTATGCTCTAAAATATTTATTATAGCAGCTCTCTTTGTGGTGGCAAAGAACAGAAAGTTGATGGGATACCCATCAATTAGGAAATGATCAAACAGATTGTAATGGAATACTACTGCACTATAAGAAGCAATGAACAGGGGGCAGCTGGGTAGCTCAGTGGATAGAGAGCCAGGCCTAGAGACAGGAGGTCCTAGGTTCAAATCTGGTCTCAGACATTTCCCAGCTGTGTGACCCTGGGCAAGTCACTTGACCCCCACTGCCCAACCTTACCACTCTTCCATCTATGAGCCAATACACAGAAGTTAAGGGTTTAAAAAAAAAAAAAGCAATGAATAGGTTGACTTTAGAAAAACGAGGAAAAACTTATATGAAACAATGAAGAATGAAATGAGCAGAACCAAGAGAACCTTGTATCCTGTAATAGCAATATTGTTTTTTATTTTTTAAACACTTACCTTCTGACTTAGGGTCAATAGAGAGTTCCAAGACAGAAGAATGGTAAAGGCTAGGCAATTGGAGTTAAGTGACTTGCCCAGGATCACATAGCTAGGAAGTATCAGATATCAGATTTGACCCCAGGATTTCTCATCTCTAGGCCTGGCTATTTAGCCACTGAGCCACCTAGCTGCCACACACACACACACACACACACACACACACACACACACACACAGGCTTTTTTAAATCCTTACCTTCTGTCTTAGAATTGATACTTGGGTATTGGTTCCAAGACAGAAGAGTGGTCAGGGCTATTTAAACAATATTGTTTATCGTTTAAGTAGAAGAATAACTGTGAATGTTTACCTCCAGAGAAAGAACTTATAAGCAGAATTTTGCATGTTATGATTTATACACACACACATATATGTATATACATATATATATATATATATATATATAGAGAGAGAGAGAGAGAGAGAGAGAGAGAGAGAGAGAGAGAGAGAGAAAGAGAAAGAGAGTCATTGTCAAATGGTGCTTTCTCTAGTGCAGGATGGGGGTGGGCGGGAAGGAGACAGCTAAATTTGAAAAATAAATTTGAATTTTTAAAAGAAAATGGGAGTAAGAACAGGAAACAGAGGATGAATACCAAAGCGGGGCACCATTCTGGAAAAATAGTGTCTGGAATGTTAAGCTCAGAATAAGCCTGCTAAGGAAGGCTAAAGACAACAAAAAGGTTTGGTTGGCTGTGTTTGCTCTTTTATTTTAGGCTATATAGGGGGAAGGGAGAAAATCAATCAAAGAAGAGATAGGACCCTCTGCTCAGATTGGGTAGGATGATAAAAGACAAATAAAAGGAGAAGGCAAGGGGGCCAAGCTCCCATTTTTCTTCTGTTTCTTCTCACTGGAAAAATGATCTTTTGACTGAAAGGGACAGAACAAGTGCCTGATAAGGGACTGGACCCCCAAGATCAATAGTGAGATAGAAGGGAAGCCTCTGGCTACCCTTAATGAGTTCAAATGACCTGGTCTAGATTAACCACATATTTGAGAAGAGAAGGACCTGAACAAAGTGATTAATGAGCCACTTTCAAAGATCTGGGAAAGAATGCAGAGAAGAGGCGATGCTGCCCCAGGACTGGGGAAAAGTTGTCCCATTTCTTTCAAAAAAAAAAAAAATGTAAGAGAGAACTTGAAATCTGCAAGTCAATATTTCCCATTTCCCTTCCTTACAAAATTTTTTTTTATGTTTTATTCAAAGTAGGGTTAGAAAACTCATAGAAAAGGAGTCACACCAGACTAAGCTTTTTTCTTTTCTAGCTAAGTTGTTAGACTGTTAAGGTCAGAGGAATGCTATATAGATCTGGGGTTCTTAAGTTAGGAGTCTTTGGTTAGATGGAGATGGCTGGGTTGGATTTGAATGGAAAAAAATAACATCTTCATTTCAATAGAATTTCAAGAGAATGGTTTCCTTTATCATCCACTGTATTTTTATTTTCTGCATTTCAAAACATGGTTCTATGTATGAAGACTTCACCACCCCACAGCCCTGAGGAGGCTGGGATACAACAAAAGTGAAGAATCAGCATTGTAAATCTAGTTTAACTTGTATTCCAAGAAAGCATTTGTCAAAATTTCTCTTATTGCTTAGAGAAAAGATGAAGTGTGGGCTCGAAGCAGTTCACTTAGAAGGATTCAGAACTGTTTGAATGAAAAGCAAACGTTACTGATTTGACATCAACTTAGACATTTTTTAGCAGTGATTTGGATAAAGGTCTACATGGCATGCTTTATCAGATTTGCTGCTGACCCAAAGCCATGAGGGCAAGCTAACTAACATACCTGATGACATAGGCAGGATCTCAAAAGGTCTCTATAAGTGAGAGTGGTGAACCTGACCCAATAGGCTGAAATTAAATCAAGGTAAATGTAAATTCTTATACTTGGGTTCAAAAAGTCAATTTTGCAAGTTATTTTTAAAAATCCATTTCACACGTTGTTCAAAATAATCAGCATCACAAATTCAAGGTGAGGGAAAAGTAATTCTTGTGAAAAATACCTAGAGCTTTTACTGGATGGCAAGCCCAATATGAGTCAGTGGTGTGATATGGCAACCATAAAAACTAACTCAATTGTAGGCAACACTAAAAGATGCCCAAGTAACCAGAATGAGAGAAGTGATAGTACTGCTTCACTCAATCCCACTCAGATAATTCTCGGAATATTGTTTTCAGTTTTGAGCTTCACAGTTCAGAAGGGGCATGGATTGAGTTGTAAATAAAGGATGGTAAAGGGTTTGAGTCCATGCTATTGCAAGGATGACTTGGAGGACCTAGAAATGTTTAGCCTGAGGAAGAGGAGTAGACAGCATAGGAGCACCATCTTCAATTCTTTGAAGGGCCATCGTGTGGAAGAGAGATTAGATTTATTCAATCTGGTCCCAGAGGTCAGAACTAGGAGCAGTGGGAGGAAGTTTCACAGGCAGGTTCAAGCTTCTGTAGGAAAAACTTCTTAACAATTAACATTATACCAAAGCTGCCTTGGGAACCAACAGGTTACCCCTCAACAAAAGTCTTCAGACAAAGGCTGGTTGACCAGCTGTGAGATTTAGAGTAGAAGGAGATTCTTATTCAAATATGGGTCAGAGGTCCCTTCCAGCTCACTGACCTTGTTTTGGCTATATAGGGGGAAGGGAGAAAATCAAAGGACCCAGTCCTTGGGAAAGGATGCAGGAGTCCTAATTTCTAGTGCTTTTCACTAGTCACTCAATCACTTATGTCTGGGGGAAAATACCAAGCCTTCTGGTACATTAGCAAAAGTTTATATCTCAAAGGCATGACCTTCAGAAGTCTAGAGTTTCCTCCATGACATGATGGAGCATCAGAGACAGATGCACAGAATTCATTTTCTCCAAGACCTGAAGAATGTTGAAGCTATACCCTCCTGTAGCCCTAGAGGCTAGACCGAAGGGCTGGCTAAAGTTCCCAGAAGAAACTTTTCTGGCCCTAGAAATGGTGAACTGTGAGCCACAGAAGATTTGTCTGGACACCAAACAAACCACAAAGGCCTAGTAGAAGCTAAACATGAACTCTCTGAGTATTCCAAACTCATTGATCTGGATGGCACCAAGTATGATTGGCATGAGGGTCACAACTACCTAGGGGAGCCAACAAGAGGGCGAGGGTCCAGAATGAGGGGAGACCAGGGCTTGTCCCCTAGTCCTCAAGCAGGCAAAGTTAGGGACCAGTCAACGAGCCAAGATGAGGTGAATAGGTCAGGAGCTTTTCAGACTTATTCAGAGGCTTCATTGGAGCCTGGCTGAGGAAGGTGGGGGTAGAGGGGGAGGAGGGAAGGAAAGGGGGAGAACACCGGGCCTGCCAGAGCTCCTGGCCATTCATTCAGCAACAACATTATGGATTCTGGACCCACCTTTCCCAGCTTCGGGCTCTGCCTTTCCCCTACACCCCCCCACCACCACTACCTCCAGCCAGGGCCAAACCCATCACACACATTGTTCCTAAGTCCTAAGAGCCCCCCTTCCGGGCAAACAAAGCCCCCAGCCCCCGCCTACCGCCCCACTGGCACCTGGGGGACTCCTGGGCCTGGGAATCAAAGATTGTTTTGCAAAGAAGGCCCCGTGTTTGGAGAAACACCCATCCCCTGCTGCCCCAGAGCTTCAAAGGGCCCACATTGTTCTTTCCTGAGAAGGCGCCTCTTGACGCTGGCCAATCTCTGACTGACGTGGGCAGATCTCTGATCTTCAGCCAGGGTCCCCCTCCACCACCGGGAAAGAGGAGACAAGGGGGACCAGTTTGCAGAAACCCTTTTGGTATGGGCACCGCGCCCATGAGCACCCACGCCCAGTCCATCCCTCTGACCTGTGCCCATCCTGTGATGTTGTGAAACCTGGTCCCCTCAGGACCCCATTCCCAGAGCATTCTGTCCCTCTCTCCAGGCTTCCTGTGCCTTCAAGAGCCCCTGGGTGGCTCTCTCCCAGGTTACTCAGTGCCCCCCATTTCCCCCTCCATTTCCCTCATCATTTCCTATGCTCTGTCCTCTTTCAGATACCCTCAGCGAACCTGTACGTTCCCTTCCAGCCCACCCAACATTCTCCTGCATATCTCACTCCCAAGTTCGTCAGGGCTTCCCATGCGTCCCTTGACAACTCCTTCAGAGACCCAAATCGACTCCCTCAGAATCCCTCACAGCACACTCAAAGACTCACACAGAACCTTCCTCATCTCCCTCAGAATTCACGATGTGCCCCTTCCCAAGGTTCTGCCTTCTCTGATCCCTCTCATCCCCCAGTTATGACTCCTAATTTTCTAAGTCTTCCTCATATATCCCTTTCCAGTTCCTTTAGTGTCCCCCATGTGTTCCCTTCCAACTTCCTCCGTATCCCCAGCGCCCCTTCTCTCAGCTCTCTTACATCTCCCAAGTATCCCCTCCCAGCTCATTCAGTGCCCTCTTGGTATGGGCTCCCCGTGTGCCTCCTCCCATCTCCCTCAGTGTCCCCTATATTCTCCCTCTGTGCTTCCTCAGGACCCCTCCCAGATCTCTCACTACCTCCAGTGTATCCCTTCCTAGCATATTTAGTCCCTCTCGATTCCCTTAGTAACCCTTTATGCCCCTTCCCAAGCCTCTAAGGACCTTTCTAGGATGCTCAGTACCCAGAGGCAGCTAAGAGAGTACAGTGGATAGAGCATTAGACCTAGAGTCAGGAAGACTTGAGTTCAAATTCAGCCTCAGAAATGTATTATCTGTGTAACCCTAGGCAAGTTCTTTAACCTCTATTTGCCTCAGTTTCTTCAACTGTAAAATAGGGACAATACTAACATCTCCCTCACAGGATTGTTGTGAGGAGCAGATAAGATTAATATTTGTAAAGTACCTGGCACATAGGTGTTATATAAATGCTTGTTCCCTTCCCCACCACAAAAAAAAACAAAACAAAAAAAAAAACATTAATTAAGCATCTGGTGTATCCAAAGCATGGTATTCGGTACTGGACGCACAAAGAAAGCACAAATAAATAGGGCACAGGCTCTGTTTTCAAGGAGTTTATAATCTAAGGGAAATAGGACAAATAAACAAATACCTAAGATATAGTCACACACCCAAAATCCAAGATATAAATATCTAAATCTATATATCTTGGGATAGATATACTATATATTATATACATAATATATATCACATATACACATATGTATAAATACCCAAGAATCATGTGTGTGAGTACATGTGTGTATAAACAAATAACTTGGGTGTTTTAATGTACAGGAGATGGCAGGAATTCCATGCTGCCATCTCCTGTACATTACAGTGTGTATATACATATATTTGTGTGTATATACGTATATATACATATATATCGAAAATATGTATTTTCAGAATATACAGAAAAGTGAAGGGGTGTAGGGCATATGTTAAGAGGGGGCGATGGTTTCTAGCAGGGGGATTAGGAAGAGCACAAAGGGCAATGTCACCTGAACTTGCCCTTGAAGGAAGGGAAAGACTTCAATAGGAAGAGAGGGGAGCCGGGAATATTCCATTCATGGAAGATGATAAGCAAAGGCACAAAGACAGAAGGGGAAGGGAGACCAGTGGACTTCCACTTCAGCTGGAATGTCATAGATGTCAAGGAGAACAGCGTGAGATAAAGTTAGAAAACTATTTGCAGCCCAGGAGTGGATCATCTTCAATGGCCAAGGATGGAGTAGACTTCAGTTCCTTATTTGGTAGGGAATGGGGAACTGTGTGGACGGTCCTACAGTGAAGTGACAAGGGCAGCCTATGCCCTGAGAAGATAATTTTAGCAGCAGCGTGAAGGATAGATTGGAGAGACTAAAGACCAGAAGACCAATTAGGGGGCTAGAGCAGAAGTTCATGAAAGAGATGATGAGAGCCTTGTGAGTGGAGAGTGAGATTGGTGAGTTTTCAGAAGGAAACATAAGGGAGGAGAGACTTGAAAAATGGTGGTTTCATCAACAGAAATGGAAAATTACAGGGGACAGGAAGGTGGACTATAGATTAATGGGAAATCTGAATTTGAGGTGCTCACAGGCATCTCCAACCCAAATGTTCTTTTGGGCTATTTTTGTGCCTGTCCTGTGATAGTCTTCCAAGCTCATATTGGTCTGATTGGCCATAAATGGACACACTGTACATAGACCCCAATATATTGATATCATTTTGGTCCTCCTCAAGAACAAAGGACAAAAACCAACCAACCATCCATCCTGTTGAGTTTTGGGTATATGAAAATTATCCCTCAGTTTCCTGGTAAAACTGGAGTGTGGCCACTGTGTAAGACATAGCTCCTTGGAGTCACAGGTAAGAACTAGGTGGTAGGGAGACACTAAAAAAGGAAAGTAGCCTTGAAAAGAGCTCAGTAAACCCTCATACCAGGGGCACTTGTCTTCCCTGAACACCTCGAACACCCCACAGGATGGATAAACCAGGCACATAAGAAGTATATAGGCACAGTATTGGGGGATCACAGAGGAAGGAGGAATTATAGAAGGCTTTCTAAAGGACGTAGCATTTGCACTGGGCTCTAATAGATGGCTAAGATTCTCATGGGCAAAGATTTGGTTAGAGGACCTACCAGGTAGGGAGAATTGTATGAGAAAAGACACTGTTTTGTTTTGTTTTTTTTAATTTTTTTTTTTCCTTTAAACCCTTACCTTCTGTCTTGGAGTCAATACTGTGTATTGGCTCTAAGGCAGAAGAGTGGTAAGGGCTAGGCAATGGGGGGTAAGTGACTTGCCCAGGGTCATACAGCTGGGAAGTGTCTGAGGTCAGATTTGAACCTAGAGCCTCCTGTCTCTAGGTCTGGCTCTCAATCCACTGAGCTACCCAGCTGTCCCTGAAAAGTCATTGTTAAGGAACAGCACACAGGGGCTGTCCAGGAATATATAAGGATAATTCAGTGTGGTTGGCAAGCAGAATGCATAGAGTGCAAGAAGAAGCTGGAGGAATCACAAGGCACTAGAATGCAGAAAATCCTGAACACCAGACTAAGGAGAGTTGAAAAGAGCCCCAGTCTTAGAATCAAGGGATCTGAGTTTGAGTCCTGTCTCTGCCGCTGAGCTGTGTGCTCTAAGACTAATCTGTTCATCTGCTTGGGCTTCAATTTTCCCATCAAAAAACAACATGAGAATATTGGAAGCAGGATATTATGTAAGTTGGAAAGAGTAGTGAATTTATAATTAGAAATGGGTTCAAATCTTCTGACATTTACCTCCTGTGTGACACTGGACAAGTCTTTTGGGCCTCAGTTTCCCTAACTGTAAAATGAAGGGATTGAACTAGAGGACCTCTAAGATTTTTTAGCAGAGAACCACTGTCATCAGAATGGACCTTTAGGCATATTTATTTTACACTAATTTCTTCCCACATTTTCTAATGTTTCCCCTCCAAAATGGAGTCCTCTTGTTGTCTCTTCTCAAGATCAGGTAGTTAACCATTCTCATGCCCCTGTTGCCTTTCCTTACTCCAGGGCTGGCTCTATGAGCTTCTGTATCAGCAATTTCCTGGGCCTGAAGAAGAAACCTGAGGCATGGAGTGAAGAGCCCATCTGTTCCCTAGTGGGAAACCTGAATCCCCAGAACCACCATTCCATCTTAAACAATAAAGCACAGCACAGAGCCGTTTGTAATGGTCTCATATCCAAGTCTTACACACACACACTATTTTTGTAACCAGAGTGATGATGCTCTGATACCAATAATAGACCAATGTCCAGGGGCAAAGGCTGATCCCTAGAATACCTTTGCACATATGGAACTCCCCACAGTCACAGAAGTGAGATTGCCTATTTCTCTCCTTGAAGGCTCTCTCTCTAAAATCTGGCCCCATCCTTCCCCTCCAGCTAATTCTTCTTCCCCAGAAGCCTTCGTTCTCTCTCTTCCTTCCACATACATCTCCACCTTCCATATATGACTCCCACTGTGCTGCCCTCTTCGTTATCTTCCTCTTTTCTATAGTTCTTAAAATTCTATCCAGCCCTCCAGACCTAGTTCAGGTTCCACCCTCTCCACGAAGCTTCCCCCAATTTTATCACCCCCTATGCCACTTGAACAGCCCATTAGCCTCTTCCATGTACCAAAGCAGATATGGTAATATATTCTCTTTAGCATCTCCTTCCGGCATGGGGCCAGGTAACCAGGAGGAGCTTGGTAAATAACTGAGTGATTGTTCCCAAGAAGTGGACCCCTAAGGCTTTCCTAAAAAACACAAAGCAATGAACCAACCCAGAAGTTCCATTAGCACCCAGGACAGAAGTCAACTGAGCCCCATGACTTCTCCAAGCAACCAGATCTTACTTGTGGCTTCCTGTTAGGCAAGAGGCATTAGCACTAAGTCATTAAATTAAGATCTCATTAAAACTTATATTATGGGGGCAGTGAGGTGGCTCAGTGGACAGAGAGCCAGGCCTGGAGGCAGGAAGACCTGGGTTCAAATCTGACCTCAACCACTTCCTAGCTATGTAACCTGGCCAAGTCACTTAACTCCAATTGCCTAGCCCTTACCACACTTCTGCTTTGGAAATAATACTTAGTATTGATTCTAAGACAGAAAGTAAATGGATTTTTTTTTAATTTTATATTATGATGACCTGGATTTATGTTTTGTCTTCCTTACTATAAACTCCATGAGAACAAGAACAATGATTTTGGAGGTTTCAGCAAGCTTAATAAGAACCTACCAGGATTTAAAACTGTAAGAGAAGTTAGAGATCATCTAGTCTAGTCCTTTTATTTTACATATGAGTAAATTGAGGCACAGAGAGATTAGAGTGACTTGTCTAAAGTCACCCATATTGTAAGTTAGAGCTAGAATAATACTCTGTGTTCTGATATGGCAATGCCAATACAACAATGCCAACACAATCTTAGGTGGCATCAAGAGAGGAATAGTACCCTGAATAAAAGAAATGATCATCCCAGGATCCTCTGCACTGCTTAGACCACATCTGGAGGACTGGATCAAGGCACCATATTTTAGGAAAGGTATTAACAAACTAGAACAAGCTAAAGAAAACCAACCAGAAGAAGAATAGAGAATGGACAGGAAAACATGCCATTCCCAACTAAACTGGGGATGTTTAGTCTAGAGAAAAAAATGACTGGGGGGAGGGGGATGACGTACATTTAAGTATTCCAAGGGATGTCTGTGAGAAAAGGGATAAGTCTTAGTTTGCTTGGGCTTAGAGAACTGGACTGGTAGCAATGGGTGGAAGGTACAAGAGGGGCCAGTTGGCTGCTTGAGAGAAAGGAAGACTTCCTAATAATTCTGTTATCAAGTAGACTTGGCTGCTGTGGGAAACAGAGAATTCCCTCTCATTGATGGTCTTCTTGCAAAAGTGACATGGCCACTGGTTAGGAATGTTGTCGAGACGGGTATAATTAGAAAATGTTGTACCCCAGGACTACGTTCCCCAGAATTCCTTTAGTATTTCCCAAAATTCCTTTCCCTTCTCTCCACCAGGTTGCATGTTCACATTATGTATATGATTGTGTGTAATCCCTCCCTTCTCTCTCTTTTCCCACGTGTGCAGCTGGGAAAGCGAACTTTACTCAGGCTTTTACTTTTGTCTTTTTATTTTCTTTTACTTCAAGTTGTTATTAATAAATCTTGTTAAATATAACACTTGGAGATATTGTATAATAATTTTTAATCTTACAGAGGGCTCTAGTTCAGCTAGTCACACCTTGAGGATCTTGGAGAGATCTCTTTGGGCAGTCCCCCATTTGCCACAGACTGTGCTTCCTAGATATTTGCTCATTAAATTGATGCCCAGTTAAAGGACCCAAGAAGCAGGGAAAAGAATTTGGCTCCAGAGGCTCATAGGAATTAGAACTGGAATTGTCCTGAGAATTCAGCTCTCCCTCCTCTATGTTTTTCAAAAGAAGAAACTGAGGCCCAGAGAGGGGGAGGGGGCTAGCGCAAAGTGACCCAGTGAAATTAGTGAAGGGCTGAGTTAAACCCAGGTCCTCTGATCCCAAATCCAGGGCTTTTGTCACTGTCATCCTATTACCTCCTCATATATTCAGTGGCTGGCTTGGCATTGCTCCCTCCATTTTATGTAGAGTTCTCATTAGGACAGGGAGAAGCTCTGAGCTCCACTCCACTCCCTTTCTCCAGCACAGTAGATAGAGTTCTGGACCTGGAATAAGAAGATCTGAGTACAAATCTTGCCTCAGATATCTACTGGCTAGGACATGGGGCAAGTCACTGTTTACTTCAGTTTCTCCAACAGGAAAATGGGGCTAATAATGCCTCTACCTCCCAGGGTTGTTGTGAGGTTCAAATGAAATAATTTGTAAATAAATAGCACAGTACTTGGTAGACATTGGGTGCTTAATAAATGCTTATTCCCATTCCCCCCCCCCCAATCTCCCTTGCCCACTGCTTTGGAGAAGTTGAGGCACAAGAGGCTTCCTAAGAGGAGACCAGGGAGGACAGTCATCCTGACAGAATCCTGAGCCTACAGACTGGCTAAGGGGGCCCTGCTGCACCCCTGCAATGGTCAGATCTGGAAGCTGGAGCCAGAGTTGGGTCCCAGGTCTAAGCACACAATGAACAGATTTCATTTCTTGCAGTGGACAGACAATGAGAGAGGCAGGTGGTACAGTAAGAAATAGCCCTGATGCCAGAGTCAGGGGGACTGGGTTCATATCTCAATTCAGTCACTTAGAACCTATGTGAGAGGCAGCTAGGTAGCACAGCAAATAAAGCAGACAGGCCTGGAGTCAGGAGGACCTGGGTTCAAATCTGGCCTCAGACACTTCCTAGCTGTGTGAGCCTGGGCAAGTCACTTAACCCCCATTGCTTAGCCCTTACTGCTCTTCAGCCATGGAACCAATACACAGTATTGATTCTAAAATGGAAAGTAAGGATTAAAAAAATAATAACCTATGTGAATTTGGACAAGTTTTTTTATTTCCCTGGGCCTCAGCTCCCCTACCTGTAAAATGTAGTCTAGATGATCTCTAGAGCATATAAAGGGGGCATCTAGGTGCCACAGGGGATAGAGCCCTGGGCTTGGAGTCAAGAAAACATGAATTCAAAACTAGCATCAGATACTTATTAATTGTGTGATCTTGGGGAAGTCACTACACACTGCCTCAGTTTCCTCACCTGTAAAATGATCTGGAGAAGGAAACGGCCAACCACTTCAGTGTCTTTGCCAAGAAAACCCCAGTAAGGGTCACAGAAAGTCAAACAGGGCTGAAACTAAAACAAGAAGTCATATGAAAGGTGTTTTTAACTTTCCAAGATCCATCATCTTATTTGTTTTCTACAAACCTTCTGTGGGGAAGGAAGGCAAGTAAGTGCCCCGCATTCTACAGAGGAGGAAATCTTAGCCCAGAGAGGAAGTGACTTGCCCACAGTCACACAGTGAGTTAATAACAGACCTAGGATTAGGACCCAGGTGTTCTGACTCCCTGGCCAACATTTTTTCCCTGATTTCACATCAAAGCCACAGATCAGTATCCAGTTTCACAAACATATATGAAGTGCCTACTTTAAGGGAATGCACAAGGAACTGGACAAAAACTATTAAATGTAAGATGGGATTAGAGATGTACCCAGTTGTTTTTTTTTAATGGCACAAAGTAAAGAAGGCAGAAGGGAAAACTCTGCTCCCTCATGGCAGTCCTCTTCTCTCTTAGGCTGTTACTTCTCAAGCTCCTCTGCTAAATATTCATCCAGGAGCCATAGGGTTCCCCCAAAGTTCTGTCCTTCTCTTCTCCCTGTTATAGCAGGATTCTCAAGTTTTTAAGTCTCAGGATCTCTTCAGAATCTTAAAAATCATTGAGGGTCCACCAAGGACCTTGAGTTTATATCTATTATTATTCACCATACTAGAAATTAAAGCATCTTAATATTGGGCACAGCTAGATGGTTCAGTGGATTGAGAGCCAGGTCAAAAGATGAGAGGGCTCAAGTCTGTCTTCAGACACTTCCTCACTTGTGATATTGGACAAGTCACTTACACCCCATGGCCAAGCCCTTACTGATCTTCTGTCTTGGACTTAACACCCAGTATTGATTTCAGGACAGAAGCTAAGGGTTTTTATTTTTTTTAAAAAACCTTAGTATTATGAAAATGATTTTGACCTTAAAGATCCCCTGAAAGGGTCTCAGGATCCCCAGCAGTCCCCAGTAGTCCCCAGACTGTTTGAAAACATCTGCTCTCTACTGTTTCCCCTGGTGATCTCATTGGCTCTAAGAATTAAATTATCACCTCTATGTAGATAGCTGGATGATGCTACTTTACAAATAACTGAGGAAAGAAGGAAAGGGAAATGAGAAAGGGAAAAGATATACCCAACTGAATGCATAATTCCAGAGATAGCAAGGAGAGATCAGAAGGTGTTCTTAAATGAACAATGCAAAGAAATAGAAGAAAACAATCAAATGGGGAAAAAAAGATCTCTTCAAGAAAATTAGAGATATCAAGGCAATTTCATGCAAAAATGGAGATGATAAAAGACAAAAATTGTAGGGAGTAACAGAAGTAGGAGAGATGGCAAGAATACAAGGTAGAACTAGATAGGAAATATCTTTGATAACCCAGATGGTGGTGGTTACTGATCTAGAGCCAGACATCCTGGAGAATAAAGTCAAGTGGGCCTTAGGAAGCATTGCTAACAATAAGGCTAGTAGAGGTAATGGAATTCCAGCTGAGATATTTAAAATCTTAAATGATGATGCTGTTAAAGTGCTGGACTCAATATGCTAGCAAATTTGGAAAACTCAATAGTTGGGAACTCCACTAGATTGGAAAAGGTCACTTTACATCCCAATCCTAAAAAAGGGCCATGACAAAGAATGTTTAAATTACCCAAATAACTGCTCTCCTTTCACATGGGTTTTGTTTAAGATTTTACAAGCTAGACTTCAACAATATATGAAAAGAGAATTACCAGACAGGCAGATTGGTTTTTGAAGAGACAGAGGAACAAGAGACCAAATTGCCAGCATTTGCTGGGTTTATGGAGAATGTAAGGGAGTTCCAGAAAAATATTTATTTCTGCTTCATTGACTACACTAAAGCCTTTGATTGTGGGGATCACAGCAAAATGTGGCAAGTATTCAGATGGGATCATCTACTTCATTTGTCTCCTGAGGAACCTATAACAGTTAGAACCAAACATAAAATAACTGGTTGGTGTAAGATTGGAAAGGCTATTGGCACCTTATTTATTTAACTTATGTGCAAAGTACATCAGTGAAATCCTAGGCTAGACAAATAAAAAACTGGAATTAAGATTGCCAGAAGAAATATCAATAATTTCAGATATGGAGAGGATACATTCTGATGGTAGAAAGGGAAGAAGAATTAGGAAGCCTCTTGATGAAGGTGAAAGAGGAGAGTGTAAAACCTGTCTTGAAGCTGAACATCAAAAAAACTAAGATTTTGACAACTGGCCCCATCACTTTCTAGCAAATAGAGGGAGAAGAAATAGAAGCAGTGTCAGATTTTATATTCTTGGGCTCAGAGAAAGATCACTACAGATGGTGAGTACAGCCATGAAATTAAAAAATATATGTTCCTTGAAAGGAAAAGATATGGCATATTTGGACAGCACACTAAAAAAGCAGAGACAACCCCTTACCAACAAACCCTTTGTTCATTTAGTATGGTGATGGCGAACCTTATAGAGACTGAGTGCCCAAATTGCAACCCTCACAACACATACGAACCCTCATGATGAACCTTTTACCCCAGACAGGAGAGGGAGGAAGTGCTCTCATTGGGCTGCTGGGCAGAGGGGCAGGTGATGTGAGACATGTCCTCAGGCATGGTAGAGAGGGGGAGGGAGCAGCCCCCTTTGGCATGAGTACCATAGGTTTGCCAACACGGATATAGTCAAAGCTATGATTTTCTCCAGTAGGGATATATGGTTGTGAGAGCTGGATTATAAGAAAAGCTGAGCACTACAGAAGTGATGCTTTTGAAGTGTGATACTAGAAAAGACTTTTGAGAGTCTCTTGGACAGCAAGGAGACCAAATCAGACAATACTTAAATAAATTAATTCACACTATTTGGTGGAAGGTTGAATATTGAACCAAAACTTAAATACATTGGCCACATAATGAGAAGACATGACTTATTGGAAAGATAGAAGGCAAGAGGAAAATGGGATGGAAGAGGATGAGATGGATAAGATAGTGTAATGGAAATAATGAACATGAACTTAGACAGACTTCAATACATAGTGAAGGATAGCACTGGTATCCTATGGTCCATGGGGTCACCAAGAGTAGACACAACTAAATGACTGAACAATAAAAAATACAGATGATTCACCAATCTATCTAACCATTCCTATCCTCTTTCCTGAATCCCAGTCTCACATCTCCAGATACTCTGTTGGCCATCTCAAACTGGATGTTCCATAGACATCTTTAAAACCAACAGGTCCAAAACTGAATTCATTATCTATTCCCCTTGAAGCCCTCCCTCCCCTTTCCAAACTTTCTTCTCACTGTTGAGAGCACTATCATCACATTGGTCACCCAGGATACATCCTCAGCATCATTCTCTATTCCTCACTCTGTCTCACTCCCTCTATATCCAAACACTTTCCACGACCTGTTGAGTCTACCTTGGAAACATTTCTCAACTATGCCCACTTTTCACCTCTCATACTGCCACCACCATCAATTAATAGGCTATTGTCATCATCTTATACCCGGACTATTATAATAGCCTACTAATTGATCTCCATAGCTCAAGTCTTTTCCCAATCCAGACTAGCATCCACTCAGTTTTCAAATTGGTCTTTTTAAAACATAAATCTGACTATGTCACTCCCCCATTCAATAAACTCCCGTGACTCCAGATCACCTACAGGATCGAAAAGAAAATCCTTTTCGGCATTCAAAGTCTTATAATCTTGTCTCCTCCTACATCTCCTGTCTTATTCCTACCTTTTCTTCCCTATCACCTACTCTGTGATCCTTAAAACATCTTGTAAAAGAGGTATTGGTTCTATTTGGTCCCAGAGGAACAGAAGCAGATATAAGCAATGGGTAGGAGGTGCAGACAGGCAGAGTTCAACTCAAAGTAGAGAATATCTTCCTAGCAGTTAGAGCTATTCACAAATAGAATGAGCTGCCTTAGGAAGGAGTAAGTTGCCTTTTGGTAGAGGATTACAAGCACAAACTGGTTAATTCCCTTTTGGAGATGCTATAGGAAAGATTCTTGGTCAGATATGGGTTAGATTACATGGATCATATATTTAGAGTGGAAAGGAAGCTCAGAGGTCATTGAGTCCAATCTCCCTCATTTTATATGTGAGGAAACTGAGGCACAGAGAAATGAAGCTAATAAATCTCCATGGAAGAGTTTGAACCCAGGTCTTACTACTCCAAATTCTGCATCTTAGTCACTATTCCACACTGTCCTCAGGGACTCTGAGGTCCCTTCTAATCCCAACAGTCTAATTCTGTAAATCATACTACCTACCCTCTCAAAGTATCCTACCTCAAAGGTGCTTCTTTATTCCTCATCTCAACCAATTCTTTCCCTTGAGGGTGGGAGAGTGGGAGGAGTTGAGATATATGTGTCAGTAGACTTCAGCTCAAGTCTCAAGTTTGTGAGATCACAAGCTATATGACTAGGTGAGTTCCTAAACCAAATTCTGTGAGTCTCAGTTTCCTCCTCTGAGAAATGGGAATAAGAATCTTATACTACCTGTCTCACAGAGGTCTGATGAGGGAAGCACTTTAGAAATGTGTTCTATTCTTATTGATCTCTTGGGAGCATCCGGCCTAGGGTCCCTTTGTCACTCAGGCTTCCTGCAAAGTGCCCCAGCACCCCGTCAGAGGCTTTGAAAGAGACTTCCTTCCTTTTCTCCATCCTGCCTAAGGGAGGAAAGGCATTCCTTGGGACATTCCAGCAGTCTGTGGTCACTTTCACTAGGATAGTGGGGTGGGGTGGAGTGAGATGGGGCCTTTCTACCTTATCCCTGATCCTCTGATCCTTGATCCTGGATGGGAAAATACTTAAGTTTTCTTTTAATATAACTGGTATTCATATTGTGAAAATCATAAGCTTTGCAAAGTAATTCTTAACATTCAAACCTCACAATAACCCTGTAGGATAGCTACTACAGGCATTCATTCTTATTCCTGATTTATAGATGAGGAAAATTGGACTCAAGAGAGATAAAGTGACTTCTGAGGTCCCGAGCTAGTAGGTACCAAAGGTGTAATAAACTCAGGTCACTTGTACCTTCCAGGAATTTCTCCTCCCTGCCTACACTGCCACTGCCCTGGTGCAGATCCTTATCACATGTCATACCTAGACTAATCCATAGCCTCCTTGTTGGGCTGCTTGCCTCAAGAATCTTTCTGCTCCAAGGTAGCTAGGTAGCACAGTGGATAGAGAGCCAGACTTGGAGTTAAGAGAACCTAGATTCAAATCTGGTTTCAGGTACTTCCTAGCTGTGTGACCCTGGGCAAGTCACTTAACCCCAAATGCCTAACCCAGTGATTCCCAAAGTGGGCGCTACTGCCCCCTGGTGGGTGCTGCAGTGATCCAGGGAATTGGTGATGGCCACAGATGCATTTATCTTTCCCATTAATTGCTATTAAAATTAAAAAAAATTAAATTCCAGGGGGCTAAGTAATATTTTTTCTGGTAAGGGGACGGTAGGCCAAAAAAGTTTGGGAACCATTGGCCTAGCCCTTTGCCATTCTTCTGTCTTAGAAGACAGAAGGTGAAGGTTAAAAAAAAAAAAAAGAATCTTTTTACTCCAATCCATTCTCCACTTAGCAGCCAATGTGCTTCTCCTAAATCAGAAGCTTGACTATGGCACCATCTCCTCAATAGACACTGTTAGTGCCCTACTCCCACCAGGCTCAAGAATAAGATCCTCTGTTTGGCTTTTAGAGTCCTTCATAACCTAGCCCCTTCCTAGCTTTCTAGTTTTTTTTACAATTTACTCTTCTCCATAAATTCTCTGATCCTGTGACAATGCCTTGGACTTACCACACTCCATTTTTTGACCATGACCATTTTTTCTCAGTGTCATCCATGCTTATAATACTCCCCCTCCTCACTGCCTCTTGACTTCCTTGGTTTCCTTCAAGATTTAGCTCCAATAGACAGGAGATCCTGGGTTCAAATCTGACCTCAGGTACTTTCTAGCTGCATGACCCTGGATGAGTCACTTAACCCCCATTGCCTAGCCCTTATCACTCTTCCGCCTTGGAAACAATATTCAGTATTGATTCTAGGATGGAAGGTAAGGGTTTAAAAGAGAAAGAGAGAGGGGAGAGAGAGAGAGAGAAAGAGAGAGAGAGAGAGAGAGAGAGGTGGATAGATGGATAGATGGATAGATAAATAAATGAATAAATAAATAAACAAATGAGAGATTCTATTAAATGACTGAGCAGGTAGGTGGTAAAGTGGATAAAGTGCCAGGACTGGAATCAGGAAGATCTGAGTTCAAATCCGGCCTCAGACCAGCTATGTGACCATAGGCAAGTCTGTTAATTCTGCCTCACTTTCCTCATCTGTAAAATGAGATGGAGAAGGAAGTAGTAAACCACTCTAGTATCTCTGCCAAGAAAACCCTAAATGGGACTTATGAGAAAGAATGCTATCCATATCCAGAGTAAGAACTGTGGGAGTAGAAAGGAAGAAGAAAAACATACATTCAATCACATGGTTCAACGGGGATATGATTGGGGATGTTGACTTTGATCACTCTATTATAAATATTAATGATATAGAAATAGATTTTTAACAATGATACCTATAAAACCTGGTGGAATTGCTCATGGGCTCCAAAAGGGGAGAGACAAGAGGGAAAGGAAAGAACATGAATCATGAAACCATGGGAAAATATTCTAAATTAATCAATCAATAAAAATTTTTTTAGTTTTACAAAGAAAGATTTAGCTCCAATAGTACCACTTACTGCAGGAGACTGCCCCCACCCCTTGCCCCTGCCTTCTCAGTGAGAATGTCTTCCATTTACCCTGAATATAGCTTAATTGTGCACTTTTTTTTGTATGCTGTCTCTTGCCATTAGATTGTAGGCTTCTGGAAGGCAAGGGAGAGCCAGGGTAATGGTTATTACTCCTAAGCTAGCAGGTTCAGCTAAGCTGGGGAAGAGCAGCCGCCAAGAATTGAGGGAGATGGAGCAAAAGCAAAGAACTAAGGTTAAGTCAGAGAGTAATGAGGTATCTTGAGAGGTGCATGAAGCAGAATGTACTCACTGTAGATAAAGGAAACCATGGAGGTAACTGGTTATGAGTTGGAGAGGTAAGGAGAGATGACATAATATAGCAGAAAGAGAAATGACTGACCGGAGGAGACCTGGATTTTGAATCCTAGTTCTAATATATATTAAACTGCCTAACCTTGAGCATACCAATCATTCTGAGCCTCAATTTCCTTACCTGAAAAATAGGGAGAATCACTTTTGCATTGCAAGAATCACAAAATTATTGCAGGTAAAGAAGATGTCAAGGAGGACACATTAGCACTTCCTGGTAAAGGTCTCAGGCAGAAGGGAGTTTGAATTAAATCTTTAATTAATTTAGAACATTTTTCCATGGTTTACATGATTCATGTTCTTTCCCTCTCCCCATCCCCCCACCCCTATCCCAGGCGTAATTTCATTGGGTTTTACATGTATCATTGATCAAGACTTATTTCCATATTATTGATAATTGCACTGGGGGATAGTCGTTTAGAGTCTACATCCCCATGAATTAAATCTTGAAGAAAACCAAGGAAACTGAGGCAGAGGTGAAAAGAGGGCAATACAGAGCAAATACCAGACAATGCGAAGGACAAGAGATGGGGGGCGGGGAGGGGGGGTTAGGCGCAAGAAAGGTTGTTTAGGATTTGGCATTTGAGAAGGGAAAGCATTTCAGGCATCTGGAACAGCCAGTGCAAAGACACCAAGGGAGGAGGTTAAGGTATTCTGCGGAAGGGGAATAATTAGTGGAGCAGTAGAGCTAGGAGCCTGTGGCCACTCTGTCACCCTGGCCCCTCAGGATCCTCTAGGGTCTGCAAAGAGCCCCGGGCCCAGCCTGATGGAGGGATCCTCCCTCCTCCCCGCCCCCCCTGTCCCCATAACCTACGTGCTGACTCTCCACAGTCCCAACCTGGGAAAGGGAGAGAAGGGAGAAAAGAGAAGAAAGGGTTGCGGGGGAGGGGCCGGATCCAGCTGCCTCCCAGCTAATTCCCAATCAGTTTATCCATCAATCATGGTAATTACTTAACCGGCGTCTCTGGGAGCTGAAGGGGCTTCTAAAGGGCAGGGAAATGGGGAGGGGGGAGGGAAGAGGGGGAAGGGTCCGTGCCTGGGGTCACGTCGGCACTCTGGGCTTTACTGCTTCTAGGGTCTGGGTAGGCTGCTCTAGAGCTAGCCCACAACCCCACTGGGATAAGGTCCAGGAGACGCTTTTCTAGTCTGGGCTGATATAGGGGAGTCCCCTTCTCCCTGGGCCCCGCCCTCTGCCAGCTCCGGGAGGAACCACTCCCTATCCCCCTCTTCCCCAACTCCCAGCACGTAGCTGGCGTAGGCATCGTGCCTAACAATGACTGCTCTGTCAGTCCCGGTGTGGTCAGGAGGCAGGACCCAGGCCACCTGTAAACCCCAGCTCCGTGGCCTCTTTGCTCTCCTCCCCCACATTTCCTCTGCTCCACAGTCAAATAACGTTCCAATGGAAATCGAGGAGCCGACGGCTCAGCTACTTTCTAGCTGGTGTGAGCCTGGGTAAGGAAGTTTCTTCATCGAAAAAGGAGGGGTTCAACTATCTGATCTTTCAGGGCCCCCCACTTTGCAGCTATAAATCTTGTGATTTCCGCCTACACTGAGTCACCCTTACCTCTCCCGACTGTTCTCTTGCTCCCCACAGACCTGCCCTGCACCCCCACTTAATTCCCCACATAGCCACCGTGCTCCCTACCGCCACTATCCACCCTCACGCGAAGGAAGATACCCGCGGGATGTCAGGAATCTGCCCACACACACAGCCAAGGGGGGTTGCTCCCCTTCCGTTCCTGGAAACCCCAAGGCTCTTCCCCCTAAGGACTCCCTGGGCTCGAGCAATTCCTAGACAAAGGTGGGGGGCAAGAGAGAGGCAAGAATCTCCCCAGCAGACCCCAGATGGGTACGCAGACCTCCATGCACAGGCACTTACGGAAACAGACACACCAGTAAAGATCACATTAAGAAACAGGCTACTGTGTATAAAGAAAGCACATTCCTCAAAAGAGCCCTGTTTTGTCCCCATCTTTCTGATAAGGAAACAGAGTCAGAGGCCAGTCCGTTTGCCCAGGGTCCCGGAATAAACAGCAGTCTGAAATTCTTTGTTGAATTCTTGTAGCCAGAACCATAGAAGCTTTAAGTTGGAAGGGGAATGGCAGAAGCTCTTTTCAGAGATATCTCCTTTTATCAGACTTTGCAGACGTTGCACTTTTTTGCCAAATTGAAGATTTGTGGCAACCCTGGGTCAAGCAAAGCTACTGGGGCCATTTTTCTAACCGCATGTGCTCATATGGTGTCACATGTTGGTAATTCTCTCAAAAACTTAAACTTTTTCTGGATGATTTAATCTGTTAACAGGTAATCTGTGATCTGCAGACGTTACCACTGCGATTGTTTTGGCGGGGCCAGGTACCCTTATGAGATGGAGAACTTGATTGGCAAATGCTATGTGTATTCTGACTGCTCTACTAACCAGCGGTTCTTCCATCTCTGTCCCTCTCCTTGGGCCCACCCTGCTCTCTGAGACACAATATTGAAATTGGGCCAAAAAATCACCCTAAGTGTTCAAGTGAAAGGAAGAGTTAATGGATAGGACAAGCTTCCTTGTAGGCTTATTTTAAGAAATTGCCACAGCCAACCCAGCCTTCAGCAATCCCCACCCTGATCAGTCAGCAGCCACAATATCAAGGCAAGACCAGCAAAAAGATTATGACTCGCTGAAGGCTCAGATGATGGTTAGCAATTTTTAGCAATAAAGCATTTTTAAGTTAAGGCATGTAGGTTGGGTTTTTTTAGACATTTAGACTCTTACATACTTAATGGACTACAGTAGTGGAAACATAACTGGTTTTTTTTTTTTTTAATATAATCCTTCTGCCTTAGAATTGATAAATTGGGGCAGCTATGCTATTCAGTGGATTGAGAGCCCAGCTTAGAAATGGGAGGTCCTGGGTTCAAATCTAGCATCAGACAGTTCCTAGACATGTGACCCTGGGCAAGTCACTTAACCACCATTGCCTAGCCCCTACTGCTCTTCTGCTTGGGAATCAACACACAGTATTGGTACTAAGACAAAAGATAAGGGTTTAAAAAAAAATTTGTTACTAAATATTGGTTCCAAAGCAGAAGAGCAATAAGGGCTAAGGAAAATAGACTCTATCCACTGAGCTACTTAGCTGCCCTAAACATGACTTATACGTCCTGAGAAAATAAAAAATTCATGTGACTCACTTCACTGTGATATTCATTTTATTGTGGTAGTCTGGAACCAAGCCCTCAATATCTCTGAGATGTGCCTATAATTTAAATTAATACCTGAATTATACAACAAGGTCTCTCATCAAAGTTTTCCGGTGATGGGGAACTCATTGCTTTTTTAGAGATCCCATTCTACTTTTGGACAGCTAGCAAGAAGATTTTTCCTTATACCATACTGAAATCTGTCATTCAGCACCTTCCACCCATTGCTCCTTGTTACCTTCAGAGGCCAAGGAGAACAAGTCTAACCCTTTTTCCTAAGGGTCAGATAGCTTTCAGAACCACCAAAGTCTTCTCTTCTGGCTAAATAAACCCAGTACTTTTTTTTTTTTAATTCTTATATTAATATCAATTCTAAGACAGAAAAGCAAGTGATTTTTGCCCAGGATCACACAGCTAGGAAGTCTTTGAGCCCAGATTTGCATCCAGGTTTTCCCAATTCCAGGCCTGACACCCTATCCACTGTGTCCCTTGGACCCAGGATTTTAAACAAGCCATGAAAAATGGAATTCTCTTCAGTTGAACTAGATAATCTCTGAGGTTATGCCTTCCAAGCTGCTCTTACTCTAGGATCTAGATTGTCTCAGTTGTTTGCAAAGCTTTCTATCTATTATTATCTTGTTTGATTCTAACAACTATGGGAGATAGATACTATTGGGTTTTTTTAATTATTTATTTTTATCATTCATTTAAAAAAAATTTAAGTTCCAAATTCTGTCACTTTTCTACCATTCCTCCACCCACTGAGAAGGCAAACAATATGATATTAATTATATATGTGAAGTCATGCAAAATATATCTCCATATTAGCCATGGTGCCAAAAAAAAAAAAAGGCAAGAAAATAAGGAAAGTGAAAAAAGTTTGCTTCAATCTACATTCAGAGTTCATCATTTCTCTCTTAGGAGACAGATATCATTCTTCATCATAGGTCTCTGGAATTGTCTTGGCTCATTGTCCTGATCGGAGTGGCTAAGTCTTTCACAGATGATCACCTTTACAGTATTGCTATTGCAATGGACAGTGTTCTCTTGGTTCTGCAAATTTCACTCTGAATTGGTTCATGTAGGTCTTTCCAGCTTTTTCTGAAACCATCCTGCTCATCATTTTTATAGCACAGCAGTATTCCATCACAATCATTTACCACAACTTGTTCAGCCATTTCCCAGTTGATGGGCATCTCCTCAATTTCCAATTTTTTGCCACCACAAAAAGCTGTTATAAATATTTTTGAACAAATGGGCCCTTCTCATTTTTCTTTGATCTCTTTGGGACAGAGACCTAGTGATAGTATTGCTGTATCAAAGAGTATGCCCAGTTTTATAGCCCTTTGGGCATAGTTTCAGATTGTTCTCCAGAATGGTTGGACCAGTTCATGACTCCAACAGTATGTTAGCATATCTATTTTTGGTGGGTGCCATTGTTATGCCCTCATTTTGCAGGGAAGAAAACTGAGGCTAAGCAAGTTTAAGTTAAGATATATGTGAGGTAAAATTTAAACTTTGGTCTTCCTTGCCTCTAACACCTTCATTCTACCAGCCACCTCCAAGCTGCCCTCCAATTGAGCAGTGGGGCTTCTCAAAGATTCTCCTTGGGATGAATGCCTCCTTAGGACATGGATGTGACCCTGTGTTGTAGAAGGCATTTCTAGTGGAGTGCAAATTTAAGCTACTTCTTATGGACTTAAATTTGGGCTTCAAGCATGTTTGCTCTCCAAAGCCCAGTCTAGCTCACTGTAGAGGCTCAAAGCCAGAAAGTACGAGAGACAGAATGACATAGTATAGAAAGTGCTGACCTTGGAGTTATGAAGACATAGGTTAAAATCCTCTCTGACACTTACTAGCTTTATGACCCTGGGTCAGTCAAATAAACTTTGTAAGAAAACTCTCTTACAAAGGATAAAACAGAAAGGGAAACCCTGGGATGGTGTTACTGTGGTTAGCCCAGTCTTACTTAGCTAACCCTCAGAGAAACCCTAACTGACCGAGCAGGGAGCTAATGCTCCACAGAATGGCTGTTGTTTCTAATAGGAAAGGGGAACTTCCTGGGAGATGTTGGTTGATTCTAGTCAAAAGGGGTTTGATCAGTTAACCTCAGGAGAGGTTAGGCACTATCTACTCCACCAACTAGCTGCATTCAATGAAACAAAGATTTGAGGGAAGCCCAAAGCCTATAAGAAACATTGTTTTGTGGTATATATTTGAAATTCTTATGTTCACCTTGACTCAACAGACCACCTTGAAAAGAATCTCAATTAACAAGCCAACATCTACTGCAGAGACCAGAAGACCCTAAATCTAGATCTAGAATGGCCCTTGGGGTCACCTAAACTAACTCCTGCATTTCACAGATAAGGAAACTGAAGCCTAGAGGCTTGCTGTCTGCCTTGCTACTCCCTACAACTCCCATACAACATTGTACCACCACTGTCATAAACTGAACACAAATAGGAACCCTTTCTTACAGGTTGTCTCCCTCCTAATTAAAATATGAATTCCTGAGGAGTAAGAAAGGCATCATGTTCTTTTTGTATCTTTAGCACTTATCCATGTTTTAGCAAGTACTTAAAATAAAAGCCTTTCCATTCTGGCATTTCAAATTCCATTCCATTGAATAACCTACTCAATGTCATTTAGGTAATAAATGTCAGTAATGAGATTTGAACCCAGGTTCTTTGACTTCAGATACAAATGAAGAATAGACAATTTCTATTTTAAGACTGAGGTTTGCAATCATTCCCAACCCTACTTAGACCTGATACTTTGAAATAAGAACTGATCAGAGATTTAATTCAATCAGTTAACATTCAATTCAAATAACAATTAATCAACTCAATAATCCAATCAACAATCAAATTAACAATCAATTCAATTAATTAATATTCATTAAGTACCTACTATATTGTGGACAATCAGTCAAAGGTATGAGGTAGGTGGGAACAAGATCTGATCATCTCTTACATTTCAACTAGGCTTACAGGAATCTATTCAGATTAGTCAGGAGTCTTGGTCATGAGTCTTCTATAAAAATAAAAAATCCATTCAGAATCTAGGGTTAGAATCCATTTGGAAACTTGGTGGTGGAATCTTCCAACCAATTAGCTGAGAAGGAAATTTCTTGGGAAAAAGAGAATACCTTGAGTTTCTTCTCCTAAACTTGACCAGAGGAGAACTTCTTGTAAACTTCAGAAGTCCAGAATAGTTGGACTTTTAATCTGCAGCCCCCTAAAGCAGCTGGTTGAAATACTTATATTCAGAGTGAAAGGTATACTGGATGTGACAAGGAAAGCCAAATTCAGAATTCTGCTGGAAGCCTAGTTGGAAGAAGCTACTGTATATCTAGGGAGACTTTTGTCAGTAGCCCACAGAGGGCAGAAAAAGACTTCTAGCAACTTGGAGTTTTGCCACAAGTATTCTGGGCTTGAACTCACTTTCCCCTAGGTTCTTTATACACTGGTGGGAAAATGTTTCAGAGGCAGAGAGAATGAAAGATGTGCTTTACCAATTGTTCTTACTATTTACCTTAGTGAAAATATGTTTCTTAAAGCTAATAAAGTCTGACAGGCTGATTGATATCACTGATAATCCCAGGAAAGGGTGGAGCACACTAATGGGGGCTCATGAACTCCAATATTAGAAGGCTATCTCCCAGCCCTGCTGTATTCCCTAGAACCCTCAGGTTCAGCAATCCTTTAGGGACCCAGTCTGCCAGTGTAAATGGAGTTTGGGCAGTAGGGCAGAGGCTATTAACCTCGCCTCTACAGAGGGAGCCATGAATAGATTTCAGAGGATTCAAGTACTTGAATGGAGGAGGAGGGGCGACATCTTTATTTTCACTAACTTCTAACTAAAATCAAGCATTTCCTTCAATTATTTAAAAGCATGATTTTAAGAAGGGTCTGAGGGCTTTTCCAGACTGCCAGAAGAGTCCATAATGAAAAAGCAAGAAAAAAAAAAAACCACAAAAAACAACCCAGCTTAGGAGCCTCTACTTCAGTGTATGTGACACATCATGAATAATTTAGAACACTCCCCCAAACCAAATCAACACATAACCTTTACCCTTGATGACTTCCATGCAAGGTAACAACCGGGAAGACGGATGGTGACAATTATGTCAGAAGATAAGGTTTGGGGTTCAGAAACAAAAGTGGGGAAACCTCTTCTTTAGGTCACTCGGAAGCCTAGATTGAATCTATAGCGAGAATGCTTAGTTGGCTTTAAAAAGGGAATCAGCAGGAACTGGAGATCATAAACCCGAACAACTTCACACATGCACACAAAATGTCATTGACTCAGTCCAAACAAGGCAGGAAATGACCAAGTGCGGATATGGGAGTCATATCAGAATGACCTGTCTGTAAGTTGTCAGACAGGCAATTGTAGGGTAAAGTTCAGGATGAACATCCCATGAGGAAGGTAAAGATAAGACAATCCTGAGAGAGTTCCAATCTGACCTGCTTAAGTGAGGTATTGATCCTGAAAAATCGGAAACCGAGTAAAAAGCATTCATTCCAATAACTTGTTTCCTAGGCTAGAACTCAGACGGAGAGAGCAGTTCCTCAGCTCCATTCCGTCCTCGAGTGCCACTTAAGCCTTTCCAGATTTAAAACACTAGGTTTGGAATCAGGAAGTTCTGAGTTCAAATCCAGTATCAGGTGCTTCCTAGCTTTGAAACCCTAGGCAAGCCTATTTGCCTCAGGCTCCTCATCTGTAAAATGGGGATAACAGTAGCACCTATGTCAGGGTTGCTCTGAAGATCAAATGAGATAATAATTGCTAAGTACTTAGCACAGTGCTTGGCACTTTATAGTAAGCACTATATAAATGTTAGCTATTGTTATTGTTATCATTACCACTTCCCCCACATAAAAAATTACTTTCTATTGCTTTGAATGGATAATTAATTTATGAAATTATGACAAGGAGGCAGGCACGCCTGGTTCTTTGAGTACTAGGATGGCAGCAGAAAAATGGGGCTGTAATTACTTTTTAATAAGGCTCAGACAATAGAAAGTAAAGCCACACAGACAAAGAGGAATGGGGAGTACAGAGGCAGAGGGCCTGGGAATGTGGGGCAGGGGGTGGAGGAAGCCAGGCAATGGTTGGGGCTGGGAGAGACAGAGGCAGAGAGTGTCATTCATGCAACCATCAATTAGAGTTGACAATGCTGGGCAGCACAGATGGGAGTGTTGGAAGTGGGACAGGAGTTCAAGGTCTCATTTTTAGAGGAATTTTTTTGGGGGGGAAACAGGCTCCCTCTCATTGGTGCCATACATCCAAATCATCTCAAAATTGTCAGTAAAACTTTAAAGTTATAACATATCCCCAGCATCTCAAAACTGTTAGCACCCTTTGGTGTTGTGCTAATTTTCTGGAATTTGTCTGAACTTTACAAATCATAGGACCAAAAAGCCCTGAAAGCAAAGTCTCCATGGCTTCCCTTGATTCAAGACACATGATCAGGATGCACTTTTGGTTGATATATGATTCAGTTTGTAAATGATGCTCCTTTGATCTTTTAGATGGTTCTGGTTCCCCTTTACAATCCTATTTCCTGCTATTGTTATTTATACTGGATACTTATAAACATAGTTACAATATATGCAAAGAGAAGTCAAAGAGGCGCAGCTAGGTAGGTAGCTTAGTGAATGGAGAGCCAAGCCTGGAAACAGGAGCTCCTGACTTTGAATGTAACCTCAGTCACTTCCTAGCTGTGTGACCTTTGCCTACCCCTTATTGCTCTTCTGCTGTGGAACTTGGTTCCACATGATTCTAGGATTGAAAGAAAGAGAGATAGAAGGAATGAGAGAGGGAGAGAAAGAGAAAGAGAGAAGGGGAGAGAGAGATAGAAGGAGGAAGAGAGAGAGAGAAGGGGAGAGAGATGGAGGGAGGAAGAGAGAGAGGGAGAGAGATGGAGAAGGAAAGGAAGAGAGGGAGGGGAGAAGAGAGAGAGAAGGGGAGAGAAATGGAGGGAGGAAGAGAGATGGAGGAAAGGAAGAG
>NC_058132.1:71348183-71396465 GCF_016433145.1 Gracilinanus agilis
AGAGAGAGAGAGAGAGAGAGAGAGAGAGAGAAAGAGAGAGAGAGAGAGAGAGAGAAAGAGAGAGAGAGAGAGAGAGAGAGAGAGAGAGAGAGAGAGAGAGAGAGAAGTAGAAGGTGCAGGAGTTAGGGTCCAAGCACGACATAATTTTAACACAGCTTTACATAGATTTGTATTTATGAATCAATCAATGAGCACTTATTAAGCATCTAACCTATTCCAGACCTTGTGATAGGCTACTGGGAAAACCGAGAGAAAGGAAATGAAGTCTGCCCTCAAGGAATTTGAATTCTCTGAGAGGAGACAACAAAAATAAATATGTAACAACAGACATGGACTGGCCCAGGGAAGGTAGGGTACCCTCTCCCACTGAGAGATCTAAGCTCTGACCTTAGACAAGAACAAGATTCAGTCAGCCTTCTGTCCTAGAATTAATAATAAGTATCTGTTCCAAGGCAAAAGAGCAGTAAAGGTTAGATAAAGGAGGTTAAGTGACTTGCCCAGGGTCACACATCGAGGAAGTGTCTGAGGCTAGATTTGAACCCAGACCCTCCCATCCACTTAGCCACCTAGCTGCCCCTTACACATGAACATTTAGAGATACTCAGCCAGACATGAGCATTCGAGTTCAAATACACTTGGAGACACACTGACAGACATATAGATAAACACAACATACTCCCTTTAGGATCACACTACTGTGACCTTGAACAAGTCCCTTCCCCTCCCTAGGCTTGAGTATCCTCATCCAAACACAAGAAGACTTGGGCTGATTTTTGAAGCTGCTTCTCAGTGCCCACCTACACCCATCCGTGACCCATCACACATAGATTAGTCTTTTGTCAGTTCAGACTCAGAAGAGCCAGCAAGAACAAGAAATTTATTTGGAGGGAAGGCTTAACCTTGCCCAGACCTACACAGATAGTTGTGTGGTTCAACTTTCTAATAAGGGACTCGTCCCCCATTTAATGTAGATGGATGCCCCTCTCTCACTCCCAATCATTTTATCCAGTAGAGATTTATGGGAATACCTGGGTGTGTAAGCCTGGGACAAAGGACTAAGTAAGGGCTAAGGGGTCAGGAACATGGGGTGAGAGGGCATCGCTCTTGAAGGCTACAAATCACAGAGAATGCAAGATAGCAGCCAAAGAACAGGATGCTGGGAAACTAGAACCTTGGGGTTAGTAGCCAGGAGTTTAAGGATTAGAGGCTTGACCTTAAGGGCATTTAGAGAGCCAGAGATCAAGGGAGCTCAAAGCAGGGGGAAGAAAAAAAGTGGGTCTTTAGCTTGTGTGAATATTCTTTGCCTCTGATCACCTCCCTTTAGCAGCAGACCTACCTGGGCCAAATCCCTATAGGAGGCAGCAGAATGGAATTGGTCCTTGGCCTCCTGGGATTGTAACTTTTTAGCCTTAGACTCTGAAACCCTAGCCTGGCTTGGACCCTTCCTGAGGAGCCATGAGGTCTTCCAAGAAGTAAGGGGGTCTGGAAAGGGTAAGTCTCCCAGAGCCTGGGAAAGTCTACAGTGATGATTCAGGAAATGTTTTTGTCACCAGGGTGAGAATTCCAGGCCTGAAGCCACTCTCCCTAAAGACAGGCTTGGCAAATCACTCTTGCTTTTTGGAATAAATTCTAAACCAGAAGCCTTCCTTGGCTTCTTTGCCTTCTGAACCTCCCCCACACCCCCTCGCTGTCTCTATCACTCTCCCCACTCTGCCTTCTAGGCTTCCTGCCAGCCTCATGGAGCTCTTTCCTGATGTGAAGTTTTGACTCTCTGGAGACCCTCAGGGGCAAGGACCAAGCCTCAGGCTTTACTCAGGGATTCCCATTCTCTCTGGGAAATGGGCCAGCGCCAAATCTCACTACTTTCTGAATTTTTAAGGCCCCACCTCAAGTCCCAAGCCCCCCAGAACCAGTAGGTCACAAGCAGAGACCTCAGATCTGGTCTGACTCTTTCATTTTACAGAAGCAGAAACAGAGAGTTTGTAAGTTCCTTGAGGTCAGAGACTGTCTTTTGCCTCCTTTTGAATCCCCAGCATTTCGCCAGTGCTTGGCATGTTGTTGTTCAGTTGTGTCCAACTCTTCATGGCCCCATGGGACCATAGTATGTGAAATGGAGATTGAAGGAGACCTTGAAAATATCAAAGTACACCCTCTTTAACCACTATTTTTTGAAAAACCTAGAAAAACCCATCTTTAAAATGGAATGTATTTATTGAGAGAGAAACGTGGGGCACTGCCTCAAGTCATGGACCTCAGACAAATGCCCCCCAAAATTGAGAGAGAGAGAGAGAGAGAGATGACCATGTCAGTCTGAGACCACCAGAGACAGACTCTGGTAAGATCTACCTGGTGCAAAATGTCAGCAGGTGGATAGACTCCCAGCTTATCAGAAAATAGAATGAACACTTCAAGAATTTGGAGAGAGAGCTTGAATAGCTTTACAATGGGTACATTCAAGCAAATTAATATTTTAAAGAAATGATCAGGAAGTTGGAAACAGATCCTGAGGAGGAGGGATTTTGGATGGGATCATCTGGGAAGGGCCACTTGGACTTGACCTCCAGGAAGAAGCTTAGGCTATAACTAGAGAGACTTCTAAGATAAAAGAGTAATTGAGATTTGATACTTAAGATAGGATCAGATCAATCTGGGACACCTGCCTCAGGCAACTTCCCAAACAACCTCCAAAGACCCAACCCAAAGCACTTTGTCCTACCTGGAGAAGGGTGGGGGTAACCTCCTCTAGAAGGGAGCTGGAAGACAAATGGATGGGGGTGGGGGATGGGGGAGAGGAACCAGCTTTTAGATATTAATAACTCCATAACTTAAGAATAACACTAATTTCTCACTCCACATAATAAGTATCCATGGGGTTTTCTTGGCAAGAATACTGGAATGGTTTGTCATTTCCTTCTCCAGTGGTTCCAGTGGATCATTTTGTCGGGCCATCAGAGGTTGACACTTGCCCCAGGTCATACAGCTAAGAAGTATCTGAGGCCAAATTTGAATTCAGGTCTTCCAGACTCCAGGCCCAATACTTTTTTTTTTTTTTTTAAACCTTCATCATCCATCTTTGGATCAATACTCAGTACTGGTTCCAAAGCAGAAGAAAAGTAAGGGCTAGGCAATAGAGGGTTAAGTGATTTGTCCAGGGTCACACATCTAGGAAGTATCTGAGGCCAGATTTTTTTTTAAACCCTTATCTTCTGCCTTATTGATTCTAAGGCAGAAGAGTGATAAGGCCTAGACAACTGAGGTTAAGTGACTTGCCCAGGGTCACACCTAGGAAGTATCTGAGGTCATATTTGAACTCAGGACCTCCCATTTCTAGGCCTGATTCTCTATCCACTGAACCATCTAGCTGCCCCTTAAGCCCAATACTGTTAGCCACTGAGCTATAGCTGCTGCTGGCACATAATTGGTATTTAATAAATATTTATTGATTGTATGACTCTCCCAAGGTCACAAAGGTGGCAAACATTAGAGGTGGGTCCAACTCTGAGTCAGTGTTCTCTCCACTGTATCAATACTATCTCAAAAATAAAATAAAAATAATATATTTAAAGTGGGAGGATTAGAGAGCAGAGAGCATTTGCAGGTTGAAGAACAGCCTCTTTCTCAGAAGCTGCCTTCCCTCCCTTGCATAACATGGGAGAGAAATGTACCAAGGACCCTTTGGGGGAAAAGAAAGACCACAAAGTCACAGATCCTTTGGGTTGACTTTTGAGTTCCCTTCTAGCTCTGAGATTTTGTCTCCACTATAGTTACTAGCTCTCTAGTCCACCTAGTAGCTTATTTTTTATATCTTTATTTTTATATATTTTTTATAGCGCTTTATATTTTTATATCTTTTTACAGTACATTAAGGACTGTAAAATGCTTTACAGATATTATCTCATTTTTATCCTCACCACAACCATAAGAGCTATTATTATGTTCTTCACTGGACAGATGAGGAAACTGAGTCATACAGAGGTTAAATGACTTGCCCACTGGTAAGTGTCTGAGACAGGATTTGAACTCAGGTGGTGCTCTATCACCTAGTGTCTAGCTCACTTAACTGAGTATGTCTTTATTATCTCTTCTATCACATATGCAGTATGAGTTTCAAAGGTGATTCAAGGACATTGACCATGATTTTTGCCCTAATTGGCGATGATGATCTAAGACCTAAAGCTGCTCATTATGGCTATGCCTGATTTCTTTCTCATTGGCTCAGGCTCAGAAGTTGCCTTCCCCTGTTCTTTAATTGCTTTCTCCTGTGTCCTACTGCTGTTATGAGTGGGTGTGTATACATACACACACATATATATGCATATATATTTTTTGGTTATGTTTTGAGTGCCAAGCTGTTTCCCTCCCTCCCCCACAACCCTGTACTCGAGAAGGTCAGCATTTGACCCAGGTATATGTGTGAAATTCATACAATACCTAGTTCCACATATCAGTTCTTTCTCTGGAATTGGATAGCATCTTCTTTCGTAAGTCTTTTGTATTTGATCTGAATATTTGTAATTATATAATAGCTAGTTAATAAGCTTAGTTGTTTGCAGTTATTCTTCTAACAATATGGTTATTACTGTCTATGAGCTTCTCTTGGTTCTGCTCATTTCACTCTTCATTATTTCTTGCAAGTCTTTCCTTGGTTTTCTAAAATCAACCTGCTCATCATTTCTTACAGCCCAGTAGTATTCCATCACAATCATATAACTCACCTTATTCAGCTCTTCTCCTCCTATCTCCTACTGCCACCACTCAAAAGGGGCATCACTGACCTCTGTACCTCTTCCACTCCTATCTCTGGGCTCCTACAACTCTTCCCCCCCCACCCCCCATAAACCCTTACTTTCTGTCCTAGAAGCAACCTTGAGACAAAAGGGAAAGGGCTAGGCAATGGGGGTTAAGTGGCTTGCCCAGGGTCACATAGCTAGGAAGTATCTGAGGCCAAATTTGAACCTGGGACCTCCCACTTCTGAGCCTGGCTCTTAAGCCACTGATCCACCCAGCTGCCCCCTAGCCAGCATTTTTATTGACCAATTATGTTTGGACAAAGTGTACAAATCCCAACAAGCTCATGATTCAATCTCCTGCAAGGCAAAATTCCTCGAAATGTTTCAGCAAAACAATTTAAAAAGAGTAACTAAGACTGATGATGATACATGTAACTTCCCACCAGAAGTTTGTCAAAAGAAAGGAAGGGTGGGTGTGCACTTTAGTATCCCTACCGACATTGTTCATTGTTTCTGACTGGAGTTTTGTTGTCTTCATATAAAGTTCTTGGGCTGCAGTAAGTAAGATAGTCATAGTTTCCAGAAATAGGGAAGTGACAGAACTTCTGGACTCACCTTCCTCAGACCCCATCTGGGGCATTGTGTTCATTTCCAGGCACCAGAGTAGAGGAAGGACATTGTTAAGCTAGAGGATGTCCAGAAGTGGGCAACCAAGATGGCGACTGACCTTGAGTCCCTAGTATGTGAGAATTGATTCAAGGAACTGGAGATGTTTAGCTTGGAGAAAAGAAGATTCAAGGAGGCCTAGAGAGTCATTGTCTTGCATTTAAAAAAAAAAAAAAAAAAGTTTTCACTTAGAAAAGGGATTAGGGAGAGTTAGGTTAGGTGGATGGAGCACTGGATCTGGAATCAGGAGGATGAGTTCAAATCTGACCTCAGACACTAACTAGATGTGTGTGTTCCTGAAATTGCTTAACCATATTGGCCTCAGTTTCCTCATCTGCAAAATGAGCTGAGAAGGAAATGGTAAATCACTCCAGTATCTTTGCCAAGAAAACCTTAAATAGGGTCACAGAGTCAGACATGACTAAAAATGACTGAACAACAACAAAGAAAGAGATTAGGATTTCCTCTGCATGGCCCTGGAGGATAAAACCCAGAGCAATATAGAGAAATTGCAAAGAAGCAAATTAAGGCTTGATTCTCTGCAAAAAAAAAAAAAAAATTTCTAATTGTCCAAAAGCAGACTGGATCACCCTGGAAGATAATGGCTTCCCTGTCATTGGAGATTCTTTGTGCAAAGGCTGAATGTTCACTTACTGAATATATTGTAGTAGTGATTCTTTTGGGGGATTGGATTGAATTAGATAGTTCCTGGAGTGACTTTGGACTCTATAATTCTATAATTAAAATACAGTTGTCAGGCACCTGGGTAGCTCAGTGGATTGAGAGCCAGGCCTAGAGACGGAAGGTCCTAGGTTCAAATCCGGCCTCAGACACTTCCCAGCTGTGTGACCCTGGGCAAGTCACTTGACCCCCATTGCCCACCCTTACCAATCTTTCACCTATGAACCAATAGACAGAAGTTAAGGGTAAAAAAAAAAAAATACAGTTGTAGTCAGGATGAATATTATTCTTTTTTGGTTCTGTTTTCTTCACACTGTATCACTTAATATTTTTTCTAATTCATCATATTTGTCTTTCTTTGTAGTAAAAGAATATTCCATCATATTCACATGTCACAATTTCTTCATCCACTCCCTAGTAATTGGATACATAGATTGTTTCCAATTTTTTGCTATTATAAATAGGGCTGCTTATGAATATTTCAGGACAAACAAGTCTTTTCTTAGTATCGATTACCTCCTTGGGAACATAAACCCAAGAGTCTATAGAACTGCTGGTCAATTGTCGTAAAATTGTTATAAAATTATAAGTTTTGTACTCCTTGGAGATAAATTTTGTAATTTGTAATCTTTTTTGTTAATTGTTAATTTGTAAATATTGTAAAATTGTCATAAAATTCTTATGACACATCTTATACAATTCTAAATCATTTTCCAAAACATTGAAATCAATTCCAACTTCTACCAGCACTGGATTGGTGTATCTGTTTCCCTGTAGTCCTGTCAGCATTTATTTTTTTCATCTTTGCCCATGTGACAGGAATGAAATAACTTTGGAGTTACTTAAATTTGCATTTTTCTACTAAATGATTTTGAAAATTTTTCCAAGATGAGAAGTATTGGCTAATATCTTGTTTTTGCTTCTTTTTTTTAAACTGTTGTTATTATACTGTTTTTATTTCCTTTGATCTTTATGATAAACCTATGATGGATTTCTTTTGAAAATGGTGCATATCCTTTGATCACTTATCTTTTGGGAAAGCACCTAGATATTCTCAATTGTTCTATCTTTGTTTCTCTTAATTTTTACATCCCTAGCACTTAATAAAGTGCCTGGCACAGAAAGGGTCATCCAGCCTCCCACCTCCCATGGTACACATTAAATAATATTTATTCATTCATTCCACACTTTCACCATGATGCTCCCTGTTCTGGGAGCCCATGGATTTCTATCCTGCTCAGATCAGCTCAAGAGGTTCAGGAGAAAGTCTGGCTTTAGGAAAGGCCTCCATCTGAATCAAAGCAAGTTGGGATGCCTCAGGCCTTGAAACCTCTTGGTTACTATTTCTGGTGCTTTTGCTAATAAGTGGCAGCCAGGACTCTGCAAACAGTGGCCTGAGCCTCCTAAGGAGAAGCAGGTCCTGGAGCTGCTGATGCTAGCTAGAATCATTCCTGAGTAACCCAGCCCAAAGAGATCTAGGCCTGGGGATAGGAACAGCATCTGGAGAGGCTGGACTAGGTCAGGGCTCTGATGGAGGGTTTACAAGGAGAATTGGGCCAGCCAGAGCAATCTGTAAGACATGACTTGGAAACAGGAGTTCTGAGCCAGAGGTTTCGAGGGAATAGTATCCATGGATAGATTTCTGGGGAGTCTGTGAATTTGTATAGGAAAAAATGACATCTTTATTTTCCCTCATTTCTAACTGAAATTTAGCATTTCCTTCAGTTATTTAAAAAATATTATTCTGGGAATTGATGCAGAGGCTTCATCAGACTGTCAAAAGAAGTCCATAACATAAAAAAATTTAAGAATTTCTGGTTTGGATGTTGATAAGGGTCAGGTAGAAGAGAATTAGGGACAGTTAATGGTGCAATGGATAGAGTGCTGAGCCTGGAGTCAGGAAGACTCATCTTCATGAATTTAAATCTGGCAACCCATGGCAAATCACTTAACCTTGTTTGCCTCAGTTTCCTCATCTGTAAAATGAGTTAGAGCAGGAAATGGCAAGCCATTCCAGTATCTTTGCCAAGAAAACCCCCAAAGGGGTCACAAAGAATTGGACACAACTGCAAAACAACTGAACAGAAACAGAAGAGAATTAGAAAGAATTACATTTAGTCCTCCCTGGTCATACTACCTCCAGAATACTAGATTTCCTTAACTGTATCCAGTCAAGAGGGACCAAAATGTTGAGGGAACTGGGAAGTCATATAATAGAATGAGTTGAAGGAGCTGGTGGTATTTAGCCTGAAGAAAAGAATACTCACAGGGAATGTGCTCACAAATGTTAAGTATTTGAAGGTAACATGTGAAAAAGATATTTTGTTAATTCTGTTTGGCCCCAGAGAAACTATTAATGGAACGGGGGCAGAGAGGCAGGTTTGGCCTCTATGTCAAAAAAATACTTTCTAGGGGGCAGCTGGGTAGCTTAGTGGATTGAGAGCCAGGCCTAGAGATAGGAAGTCCTGGGTTCAAATCCGGCCTCAGACACTTCCCAGCTGGGTGACCCTGAGCAAGTCACTTGACCCCCATTGCCCACCCTTACCTCTCTTCTGCCTTGGAGCCAATACACAGTATTGGCTCCAAGACAGAAGGTAAGGGTTTAAAAAACAAATACTTTCTACCACTTAAGGCTATCTGACAGAGAAATGGGCTGTAGTGGGCAGGGGTGGGTGCCCTCCTCATTGGAGGTCTTCCAGTGAAGAAGGCTGGATGATCACTTGTTGGACAGGTCACTTCCCTTCCTTGGGTCTCTGTTTCTTGATGTAAAAATGGTAGAGTTGGAATTCCTGGGCTCTGAGGCCCCTTCTGATGATTCAGTATTTCTGGGCAGCCTTTCTTCCCTTTATAGGCATCTCCACCCTTCACCTTTTTTTTTTTCTTCTTCTTGAAGAAAGTAGGCTCTCTCCAACTCAAGTGTATTAAAGGTGTGTTTGTTTGTCTGCTTTGGTCATGGACCCCCTCCCTCTTTGGCAATTTGGTGAAGTCTACGGCCCGTTCTCAGAATTCTACATTTTTGTCTGTTTTTTTAATACATAGAATAAAATATATAGGATAACACTTATCAAACAACAAAGGAAACCAATCATACTGAAATGTAGTTATTAAAATATTAAAAAACAAGTTCTTGATCCTAGTTTAAGAGTTTCTGACTATGGAGAAACAATGGATAGAGTGTGCCAGGCCAAGACCTGAGTTCAAATCTGACCTCAGATACTTCCTATCTGGGTGATCTGGGCAAGTCATTTAAACCCAATTGCCCAGCCCTTATCCCTCTTCTGCCTTGGAATCAACACTTAGTATTCATTCTATGCTTGAAGGTAAGGATCTTAAAAAAAAAAAAAAAAGAGTCTGTGACTAGGTAATTAGTAGTGGGGCTAAGGAATAGTCCTGCAAAGGCTTTAATCCTCTGGGAAAGTCCACCATCCCTGACCCAGAACCATTTGTCTTGAGTCTCCAGGCCTTTGTCTATCAGTCTTGGGAGAGACCAGCAGCCAACTTTAGCACCTGGGAAAGTAGGGCTCCTAAAGACCAGGGATGCAATCTGAAGCACAGCTTTCACCTGCCCAGGGGACCCATTGCCTGGACCTAAGCCTTCCCTAGTCAGGGACAAGCTTAGCCTAGCCTTACTCTGCCCTTGGAGCAACAGGATACACCCAAATTTCCTTCCCACCCACCCTCCTTCTAGGTCCTAGACCATTATATTTACCAAGGCCAACACCTTCCTCCCTTCAATTTCCATTGTGTGTGACTAGGGAGAATTATTGCATAAAGAGAAGAAAGAAAATAGAGGGTGGGCACAACAATGATCTTACCTAATCCATAGGCATTGTGGCCATACCAAAAGGAAAATTTCTCCAACTTTCCCCTTTTTATTTCCAGAGAAGTTATTCTCCCTAGTTCTAGCCCAGGGCCAGTGAGGTAGGACCGCAACAAAGCTCAAAGGGAAGGAACTGTAGTGTTGGGGTGGAAGGAGCACTGGACATAGAGTCAGGAGAGCTGGGTTCAAATTTAGACTCTGCTTCTTGTTCTCTATATGACCATAAGCAAATCACTTCCCTTTCTGGGTGGCATTTTCCCATTCCGTTAAGTGGAGAGTGTTTGAACTAGAATGGGGGGTAAGACTAGAATGAAATTATAAAACTAGGAAAGAACTAGAATCTTAGGGATGCTCATCAATTAGGGAATGGCCAAAAGGATTGTAATTTATGAATATAGTGGAATATTTTTTTGCTGTAAGAAATGGCAAAAGAGAATATCAGAGAAGCCTAGTGGTATGAATTGATGCAGACTGAATGTCAGCAGAACCAAAATGATATATACAAGAGCAACAACATCATAAAAGTAAATAATTAAAAAACAAAATAAAACATGAAAACTGATCCACGCAGTGACCAAGCATGTTTCCAGAGGACTATTATGAAGCTTGCTAATCCCTCCTGATGGAGAGTTGATGCAGGGGAACAGCCCCAGTATAGATTCATTTTGCTTGACTGTGTTTGTTTGTTATGAGGTGGGGATTTTTTTTATTCTCTAAATTTTTTTGAGAAGGGATATTGAGAGGGACAGGGGAAATTAGAAATAGTAATGCCAAAAGTTAGAGGGTCATTGAAACATTTTTTATTAATGCACAGAAGAGGAATGAAGGAAGTACAGATAGTCAAAAGTTTAGGTTTGGTGTTTTTTGTCGTTTTTGGTGTTTTTTTTTTTTTAACTCTTACCGTCTGTCTTAGAATCAGTACTAAGTATTGGTTCCAAGGCAGAGAAGTGGTATAGGCTAGGCAATGGAGGTTAAGTGACTTGCCCTGGGTCACACAGCTAGGAAGTGTCTGAGGCTAGACTTGAACCCAGAACTTCCCATTTCTTGGTTTGACTCTCTATCCACTGAGCTACCTAGCTATAGTTTTGAAAGTTATACAAACACATTTTAGAGCAAGAGAGATGAAATAAAGAATCCTGGTTTCATATTCAATCATCTATGTTCTGCTTTGTACATGGAAATACTTTTTTTGATATTTAAGTTCAGAATAAAAAAAGTAATTTTATTAAAAAAAATTTAATGTTTTGAAGGAATCTGGGAAATATTTCTTTCCATACTCTTTCTCATCCTCTGTACCTGGGGGTTCCCAGCCAAGGGGAAGGTGCCAAACCAATCGAAAAAAATGATACTCTTATGCTTCAAATGGCAGAGGAAGTAAAAAGGGGAACTGGGGCCTTGGAACCCATTCTAACTAAATAGAAGAAGCCTTCAGTGAAACAGAAATGACAGGAACATTGAGGGGAAGTAGCCATTTAAGAAATCATATAAAAGAAGAGCCATCTGGGGTCAGAGATTCTTTTTTTTTCTTTCCTTTTCATTTTTACTTCTGTCTTAGAAATCAATACAAAATATCAGTTCCAAGGCAGAAGAGCAGTAAGAGTGAGGCAATTGGGGCTAAGTGACTTGGCCAGGGTCACATAGTTAGGAAGTATCTGAGGCCAGATTTGAACCCAGGATTTCCTGTCTCCAGACCTGACTCTTTGAGCCACCTTGCTGCCCCTTTCTGGGAGATTGGGTGGGGTGGGGAGTGAGGTCAGAAATCCTTCTAAGAAACTGGCCGAGGAAGGGTGGAGAAGTCTCAAAGATGAAGTTCTGACAACTGAAGCAGATGTGGTCATGATGACCAAGAAAAAGAGGAACTGTCTAGCATAGATGAACATAGAGGTGCCAGACATTCAGAGAAGTCAGTGACAACTTTCACTTTTAAAGAAACATGCTCAAGAGAAACAAAGGCTGGCAATGGAGGGTAGATACAGGAGGAGGGGAAAACACCACAAAACTGGGTCGGGTAGGTAAGAAAAATGGCAAAAGCTGAGCTTGGTGGATCACGTCTGTATCCCCAGCTCCTGGGGAGGCTGAAACTGGTAGATTTCTTGAGCTCAGAAGTTCAGTGCTTCGGTAGCTAAAACAATAGGTTTTCTGAACTAAGGCTGGCAACAGTATGATGAGATCCCAACAGCATGGGGCAGACAGATGGCACACAAGAGGGGTGAACAGGCCTAGAACAGAGCAGGTCTTTAGGCTCAAATATAATCTCAGACATTTCCAAGCTATGTGACCCTGAGCAAGTCACTTAACCACTATTGCCTATCTCTTAACTACTCTTCTGCATTGAAACTGATACTTAAAATTAATTCTAAGATAGAAGCAAGAGTTTTTTTAAAAAAAAATTAACAAATTAATAATGTCTAGCCATTTTAAAGTTCCAAAGTGATCACATCTGGAAAAGAATTCAAAGGAGCACAAAATGGCTTCCCTTTTTAGTTTTTGAGGGAACAAAAAGATCACACAGATGCTTCTGATGCAACAATGATATCAGATGATGAAGAGAAGGCAAAATAATTTAACTGTTCTTTTGCTTCAGTCTTCTTGACCAAAGAAAACCATTATTCCTTGAGGCAAACAGAATAAAAATGGTTCCCACGGACCTGAAACCTAAGATAAGTGAGGCAAAAAAGTCCCTACCCAGGCTCAGTGAATCCAAGTCTCCAAGTCCAGGTGAACTGTGCCCCCATAGTACAAAACAACAACAACAACAACAAAATAGTCATGAGCAGTGATATTTGAAGTCATAGAAAATGGGAGAATGCATGGAGGACTGGAGATGATCAAATGCTAATTTGATTTTCAGAAGAAATTTTAAAAGGAGAGAGAATTAATTCTACAATTGGCTAGCGGACTTGACCCATTTCTGACACAATTCTGGAACATATTATTAAATGGATGGTTTGAGAGCATTCAGAAAAGGAAGATGTGATCATCAAGGGAAGCCAGCATGACTTCATCTAGAACTGGTCACGCCAGGCTAAGCTCATTTCCTTTTTTGGCAGGATGAGTAGATTGTAATTCAAGGGAATATTTCAGACTTACTATATACCTAGCCTTTGGCAAAGCATTTGACCAAGTCTTTCATGCGATCTTTGCAGATAAGCTAGAGAGAAATAAGCTAGATGGTAAGACAGTTGGAGGATTTAGGATTGGGTGACCACCTGCCTGGGCCCAAAGAGTAGACCCATATGGGTGGGCATCAACTGCCAGGAAGATATCTAACAGTAAGTACTTCAGGGATCTGTCCTTGGTCCTAAGATGCTTAGCGGTTTTTTTTGTTTGTTTGTTTGTTTGTTTTTGTTTTTGTTTTTTTGTCAATGAGGGATGAAAACAGTTGGCATATTCATCAAATTTGTCAGTGACAAGGAATCACAATGCCACACCTGAACCTGGGAGGAATAGCTAACACACTAGACCACAACTATCTTGATAGGCTTAGAATAATGGGCCAAATTAGTTTAAATGGAATTTAATCAACCTTGAAAGTCACAGAATCACCGGATCTAAGTGCTGAAAGGAGCCTCAGAGGGCATCTAGTCCAACTTGTAACTGACCAAGAAGTCTTTCTACAGTATCCCCAATGAGTGGTTTATTTTAAATTCTCTAAGGAGGGAGAATCCAGTAACTTTCATGGCAGCAGCTTCCATTTTGGGATAGCTGTTAGGTTAGGAAACCCCACTTTTTGCAACTTCCCATTGCTCCTAATTCTGCCTGAGGAGGCCAAGCAGAAACAAGCCTGATATCTCTTGTAGGATAACCCTTCAAACTCTTTTAAAAAATATACAGTTGTATGTGTTTTCTCAGTTCTCCTCTTCAAGTTAAACCTTCCTAATTCCTTCATCCAATCCTCATACTGCTTAATCTTCAGGTCTCTCATTATATAAGCCAATTTGTCTAAGGCTTTCCTAAAATTAATCTTAGAATAATTTTCCAAAATTGAACCTAGAACTCCAGGGTTGCCCTAGCCAGAGTAGAAAAGTGCAGCAGCCTTCTCATTTATAATGAAACCTAGATAGTAGGTGTCTTTTTGGCTGCCATGGAACACTGTAGACTCATACTGAGCATGTAATTCACCTTGAGGCAGTAAGGTGGTACAGTGTATAGACCCCCGGACCTCAAGTCAGAATGGTCTAAATTCAAATCCAGCCTTAGATGTTTATTAGCTGTGTGTTCCTGGACAAGTCACTTAACTTCTGTTTGCCTCAGTTTCCTCATCTCTAAAATGAGGATAATGACAGAACTTACCCCCCAACTTTCTGTAAGGATAAACTGGAATAATACTTGTCAACTTGAAATCTAGAGATCCCAAGTGTGCCCCTGTCCCTTGAGAATTCACCAGGAGGGAAGTCCCAGACTCCCCATTTCAGATTGAACAACAGACTTTAAAGCAGACCCAATCAAATGGTAAGTATCTTTTTGTCCTAGTAGTTTCTCTAATGATATCAAAGTCCTATCCCAGATAACCCAGCCTTGGCTGGACCTTTTCCTTTTCATCCATTGTAAAGCATCGGCATGTAATCCTGTCTTCCACTTCTCATTTACTTGTAGCCACTGTAATGTCAATCAATCATATTTCCCTATTCTTAGTTCCCCAAATGGTATATGTTTCCCAAGTTCTGTTGTTCTTTGGAGAATGATCTAGCAGGTGCATTCTCCCAGAGATACCATCCCCAGAGCCCTACAGTGTTGCCTCTGTGTAGTTTGTGGTGCTTGGCTCTCTGATATTGGCCAATTATTGGACCTATCTCTTTCCTGATTAAAGACTTGGTTTTTCTGACTACTTTAGTAATTCTGTGTTATTTCCAAGTTAACATACTTATAAAATGTTTTGCAAACCTTAAAATACCATATAAGTACAAGTTATTCTTTTTTTTTTTTTTAAAACCCTTACCTTCTGTATTGGAGTCAATAATACTGTATATTGGCTCCAAGGCAGAAGAGTGGTAAGGGTGGGCAATGGGGGTTAAATGACTTGCCCAGGGTCACATAGCTGGGAAGTGTCTGAGGTCAGATTTGAACCTAGGACCTCCCATCTCTAAGCTTGGCTCTTAATCTGAGCTACCCAGTTGCCCTAGTACAAGTTATTCTTATTAAAGTTCTGAGATATATTTCAGGGCATTTGTCTTGCTATGTAACTGGCTCCCACATCTTATTTTTATAAAGTTAGTTCTTTTTAAATTTATGTTAAGTTTTCCATTCATTCTTACCAAGTTCCATTTTATTGGTGCAACCTAATAAAGCAGACTGTCTAGATCTTTTGAGATCTAGCTGTCCTTAATAACATTAATAATTATAATAATTAAGACTAACTTTTATGTAACTAACTTTACAATCATCACCTCATTTGATCTTCATAACAACCCAGGAGGTAAAATTATCCCCATTTTACAGATAAGGAAGTGAGGCAAACAGAGGTTAGGCGATTTGCCAAGGGACACACCACTAATAAGTGTCTCACGTTAGATTTCAACTCAGATCTTCCTGACTCCAAACCCCAGACTTCTAGCCACTGCTTATGGTCTCCCCATAATCTCCTCAGAAAGCAATTTAACCCATTTTAATCTAATTTAATTTATTGTTTTCTGTTAAATCATCTCTGGAGGAGGCCCAGGTAGTTTAGGTTATTTGCCCAGAGTCACTCAGGGAAGTGGTAAGAATTTGAAAAGCATCAGAGCTGGGGTTTGAACCAAAGTTCTCAGACTCTAGTTCTTCTCCACTTATACCACAATACCTGGAAACAGAGGGATTACAACTCAATATATGGAGGAGGGGAAAAAAAAAATCTTTCCAGGAATTTAACTACCCCAAAGTAGACTACACTGTTAGAGAAAGTTGTATGTTCCCCCTCAGTGGAGCCCTTCAAGCTGAGGCCAGATGGCCACTTGTAGGGTTTGGTGTAGAAGAGATTTCTGTTCAGGCATAGGTTGGATTAGGTAGTTTCTGGGGTCCCTGCCAGCTCCAGAGTCTATGATTCTATTAGCTCGGCTTTGTAGCTGAGAAGGATTTAGATTGGAGGAGACAGCCCTGGCTCAGGCACAGAACTCTCAAGATGGTCAAGGGCAGCATCCATCTTGGGAGCTCTCCCTACACAGCCCACCAGGAGGAATGCAAAATAAGAAGGAAGATGCAGGGAGCTGTGAATCCAACTGAAAGTGTTTCCTTGGATAGCCTTTGCTTAGGACATTTTAAATTGCTTTGTAATCATTACTCAAACAAGTAATGATCCAGCTGCTCACAGGGATGTGCTCCCCCCACCCTTACCCAGCTCCAGGAAAAATGGAATTCAAAAGCTGACGCCCTATCCTTTAATGAGTCACAGATTGGCCAGCACTAAACTCGAGCCTGGGCCACCAGACTGGGACAGAGGCGCTGAAGATGGCGGGACAAGCATTGGGGTACAGGTATAGGTTCTCTGTGACTAGCTGGGTCCCTCCTTAGACGAGAGGCTGCTTTGCTCCTATTGGGCATCTTCTGGAGCAAGAAACTTTGAGTACACTCATGTCTGACCCATGCAAGGAAGGCCTGTCCCCACCAAGGATGCAGGACACAATGACTTCATCTCTGCAACCAGCCAGCTTTAGGAGGTTTTAGATTACTCTCAAGAGTCCAGGAGCGTCTCTTTTAAAGGCCTGAGTCATCCGTGCTGAAAAGGATACCCTGCACCACAGGGGAAGCAGAGCCTTCAATTATTACAGTAGCCTTGCCCAGACATGGAGACAAAAGGCTGGCAATATCTCCTGCATACAAGGCCTCCTCTTAAACACCTGTCTCAAGCATCCCTTACAACCCATTCTGGAGACTATGCCTTGGAAGTGCTTCTGACCTCAACTTGATGACTGACATTCCAGGGCTATTTCAGGAAAAGGCCACTCGTGCTTCCCTTTACTCCTTCTCTAGCCACTTCCACCAGTCTCTTCGCCAACTATCCCACCTCAGCAAGTACCATTTCTTTCCCCATTCCCCCTATCCCCGCACCCATCACCCCCAACCCATACCCAGTTCTGGAACCATGAAGCAGGACCAAGTCAATTTTGCCATTGTTCCTGGATGGAGCGAACCAGTCTACTCCCAGCACTGAACACAAAATTTGAAATGTGACCTAACTAATGGCTCCATTCCTAAGACCTCACTCACCGTGCCTGTAACTTTTTATTCCAAGTTTAATAATTATGAGCAAGGCACTGTGCTAATTAGGCACTGGGCTTATAAAAATAAAGAAGAAAGATAATCTCTGCCCTCAAGGAATTCACAGGCTAATGGGGAGAAGCTACTTACAAAAGGAAGCTAAAAAATTAGAAGAGAGGGAGGCGAGCAAGTCCAGCATGATGGAAAAGTCAAAGAAGTCCTTCCTTGCCCACCACTCTTCTATGTATTTTTCCCCTCCTATGTGTACACATAAACACACACGTAGAGGCACATAATAGGCACACACTCCTTGAAAGCAAAGACTGTCTTTGCTTTTATATTTATATCCCCAAAGTGTCTAGAATTTAACTCCTAGTAAGCACTTAATAAATGCTTCTTTGTTCATTAATTCAAAAACACTCAGAGCCGGGGACTAGTCTACTGGTTTTCTCCTGACTGGAACTCCAGAATGAGGAAAGCAAATCCTTGGGGCCTTTTCTGCCTTCCTGTAGAAGAACCTAGCCAGGTGAAGGACATTTGACTACATAGTTTCTACCCACAATATGCCATATTGCCACATGGGAAGACAAGGAAGATAGAAAAAGCTGGCCTGGAAGGCTGAAGGCCAAGATTCTGGACCAGGCTCTGCCTTTGATCATATTCTCTCTGTCTCTGTCTCTGAGTGTCTCTTCCTCTGTCTCTTTTTCATACACATATATATCTCTCATCTCTTTCTTCCTCTTATCTCTTCTCTTCTCTCATTGTTCTCTCATCTCTTCTTACCCTCACTGCTGAGAGTATGAAACAACAGAAAGAACACTGGATTTGGAATCAGAATTTTAACCCCAGTTCTGTTGTTGACTAGCTGTACAACGTTGGTTAAGTCAGTTAATCTCTCTAAGTCCAAGTTTCCTCATCTGTGAAATGAGAGAGTTGAATAAGATGACTCCTGAGGTTTTTCTAGGCTAATTCTCTGATCCTGTGATCCTTCTCTTTTATCTCTAAGCAGTATTCCTTTACTAAAAAACACTCATTTTCCCCATTCTCTTCATATCCAAATTTTCCATCACCATCTTCATTCAGTGTCTCTACTTCTTTAGTGCACATTCACTCTTCGGTCTCTTACAATGGTGTGATCACTGTTGAGGCCATAATAATAATGATGATGATGACAGTAATGATATATATGATAATGTCAGTGATGAAGATGTTGCTGTTTTCAACATTTCAAGAAACTAGAATGTCATCACTGCTGATTCTCCTTCCATTAACATGGCTACAACTTAATAGTCAAGTTAGTTATTTGGTATAGCCAACCGAAGGGACCTGCTGCCTAGTAGCCAGCCTTTTGGGGATTGGCTGAGTCTTTCTGTCACTAATCTATGCTCAGAGGCCTTTCCAACTTGGTAGAACTTGTAAAAGTTTGTCTCCTGTTTGCAAAACCTCAGGGGACCCAGGATAACTCCCATACTTCGGGGAAATATTAGAAAAGGAAGCTTTAAGTGAAATCATGCTTTATAGTTTACAAAACACTTTATATAATTTATGTATTCAGTCCCCCAAACAACTCTCGGAGGCAAGTGGTACCAGAGTTATCTCTATTTTGTAGATGAGTAACATCAGAGATTTGGCCACTTGCCAAATCACACACCTAGCAAGCAGCAGAATTCTGTTTCAAAGTCAGGGTCTTTGAATTTAGGAAAGACAAATCATTGATGGATGGAGCTTGAGAAAATAATTTTATCCCCTCTGAACTTCAGTTTCTTGACCTTTTATATGGGTATATTTGCTGCCCTGCCTATGGGAAGGTGTTCCATGAAAATCACAGGAGACTGAAGATATTCCATCACCATGAAAGAATAAAATCTGGCAGGGATATGTGAAGTGGCTGAATTGGCTCTCTCCAGCTCCTACTATTTCCCCAAGGCCTCTGGGCAACAAACTCAAAATGTCTCAAACCCAGCTCATCATTTTCCCCCTTACACCTGACATGAATCACTGTCACACTATCTCTAGTCTGTTGCAATCAATCTATCGTGGTTAACTGTATATGTGCCTTGATTGAATTGGTCTATTTGAATTGAAAGGTCTATTTGGGAAAGCAGTCACAAGGGCTCCTTTGTGTCTTCCTATTCTGCACAGGGTTGACTCAATTAAAGAGATCGAATCACATCTGGGGCATGGAGTTGAGGTGCATGTTCCATGTTAGAAGGACCAAGATATGCTGGAGCATATTCAGAAGAGTGCCATGTTAAGATAAGTAGAAGGAAGGAAGAAAGGAAAGGAGGGAGGAAGGAAGCGAGGGAAAGAAGGAAGAAAGAGGAGGAAGAAGAGGAAGAAGAAAAGGAAGAGGAGGAGGAGGAGAAGAAGAAGCAGCTGCTGCAGCAGCAGCAGCTTACTGATAATAGCTATTTTCAAGTATTTCAAAGGAAGGGGCAACTAGGTGGCTTAGTGGACTGAGAGTCAGGCCCAAAGAGAGGAAGTCCTGGGTTCAAATCTGCCTCAGAAATGTTCTAGTTGTATGAGCTTGGGCAAGTCACTTAACCCCCATTGCCTAGACTTTATCATTCTTCTACCTTGGAACCAAGTCACTGTGTTGATTCTAAGATGGAAGGTAAGAGTTTAATAAAAAAAAAAAAGAAAAGAAAAGAAAAGAAAAAAGAAAAGGAGCAGAAGAGGAATCAGACATGTCCTGCTTAGTCCCAAAGGGCCAAATGAGCAACAGATGGAAGTTGCAGAGAGGCAGATTTAGATTCAATATAAGAAAAAGATTTCCCAACAATTAGAACTATTCAAATATGGAATAAATAGGATGCCTTGGGAGAGATTGGGGGCAGTGGGGATCCTCCATCAGTGGAGAGCTTCATGCAAAAGCTAGATGGGCATTTGTAAGAGAAGCACGAGAGGGACTAAACTCCTTGAGGGAAAGGTCTTTTTCCTTTTTGTGTTTGTCCTCCCAGTATCCAACATGGATGCTGGTGCACAGTAGGTGCTTAATAAATATTTGTCAATTGATTCCTGTTCAGGAACCAGTTGGATATTGATGGACCTTCAAAGTCCTTCCAACTCTAGAGTTCTAGGATTTAAATTATTGAGTTGAATTCCTTGAGTTAAAGGAATTAAGCCAGGTCCCATGATGATATGGTATGTGGATAGCTCCTGGCTGAGCAGCTGAAAGTGAGAATCCCAGCTCCTGTCCAAATTCCTGAGCACTGTAACTCTTTTGCAAAGACTCAGGGAGGAAGGGATCAGGGGCCTGTCAGAGGACCGAGTAAGAGAGACCTTAGGACATTGGCTTCATACCTGGGGCTGGTTGAATAGCAGGCCATTGTTTTATTTCTCTAATTGAATTTCTCTCCAGAGTTGGGTTAATCATCTCTTACTAACATTTTCAAAGCCCTTTCACACTCCTCCTTTCATTCCACTCTCCCAAGAATACTGGGAGGGGAAAAGGGTGGAGATGATCACTTCCATTTTACAGAGGATGAAACTGAGACCCTGGTGGATCTCAGGCAGACCCCCACTCACTGAATGCTTGAGTGCGAGAAGTCATGGTCCACACTACTGTAAAGAATATAAAAAATCCCTGAACTGGGGCACTTGGGGAGCAGCTCCCATAGTTGCTCCACTCATGCTGCCGTGCCATGTCTTGGAGGGCAACCCCACTCAGGGTTGTTCCACTCATGCTGTCTTGCTGGCCATTGATCCTATCTTACTAATAAATCTTTCTTTTTACTTTTAATCTTAAGTTTGGAGTCCTCTCATTCTTGAGAAAGGTTTCCTTCCCGAACCCAGGGGTTCACCATTTGCACCCCCAGAACAACTCACCCCCCCCCCCTTGTCTAGCCCTTACCACTCTTCTGCCTTGGTGCCAATATTGGCTCCAAGATGGAAGGTAAGGGTTTTAAAAATAAATAAAATGTAAAAATAAAAGAATAAAATAAAAGAATAGAAAAGGAAGTCAAAAGGAAAAGGGAAGGGAAGAGAGAAGGAAGGGCAAGGGAGGGAAAGGAAGAGGGGGAAACTGTTAACTTGGGAAAAACACAATTACTAAAAGTAGTCAGAAAAAACAAGTCTTTAAATCAAGAGAGGGATACTTCACAGGGCCTACACCCTGGGGACTCTGGGAACATATGCCTGGGAGGATCCCCACGTTAGATGATACTCTAAAGAACAATAAAATTTGGGGAACTTATATACCATTTGGGGACCGACAGGGAAGTATGATTGATTGACATTAGCATGGTTACCAGAGGCCCTAACTACACTGACAGGATATAAACAGATTTGGGAAAGGAACCATAGCCAGAAGCTAGAGTATCAGGGAGTGGCTTACTTACAATAGATGCTAAAAGGATGGTCCTTGCACTGGTCTGAGTCTTCTGGGAAATGGATTTCTGATATAATGGGGGGAACTTTTAAGACTAAAAGGGTATTTAACATTTGATCTAGCTCCACCTAAACTGGGATTATCAATTACTTTAAGGTCTATTATTCAGTCTATAATGGCTAAATCTGAGATCTCCCTCAAGATGAACTCTCTTGGGATAGGGGCAAACTTGAGGTCTCCAGATTTCAAGTTGACAAAACAAAGCCAGAGGTTCTTTTTCTAGTCTTCTAGGGAAAGTGATCCTCTCCCTTTCCCCCTTGGGCAACTGGCAATTTTTGGGCAGTTCAAAATTGAATATTCTCATAAAATGTGATACCTGCCCTACCTTCCTCCCCAATGTTGAAAAGATTAGTGAAAGAAGGGACAAGTAGGGCCTGTCTGTGCCTCCTTTGGTCTGTGTGTCTGCCCCAGGCACAGGGTCTTATGGGCAGTAACTGGTGACCACTTAGTGCCCAGTGGAGTGCCTAACACATGGTAGGCTATTAAAAAATATTTGTCAACTTGAATTGGATTACATTAAGTGGCTGAGAAGGCCCAGGTGCCCAAAGGGGGAAAAAAAAAGACAGCTATGGCTGAGTGCCAGCCATGCCCTCTTTCTGCCACAGCACCAGGCTCCACCTGGCTGTCACATGAGCGAGCAGGTGGCAGAACTGGGTGATTCATCTCCCCCTTTCACATTCTTGGTCTGACTCAGTCTTTCCTGGGAGAAGGAGAGTGGGAGTTTCTGGTGGTCTGGCAGGACCCACATCCCCTATGTCTAGCCTCCTGAATTTCCAAGTGAATCCATTAGTTTGTTAACTAGGAAGTTGTTAAATTCCATCAACTCTTGCTCTGTAGCTCACTTAGCTATGTGAATAAATCACTTTCCCTCCTTAGTTTTCCCATATGCAAAATGTAGAATATATAACCTGGGTTTGTTTGTTTTTTAACCCTTATCCTCTGACTTGGAATCAACCCTGTGTATTGGTTCCAAGACAGAATAGTGGTAAGAGCTAGGTAATGAGCAAGTCACTTAACCTCCATGCTCAGGGTCACACGGTTGGAAATATCTAAGGCCAAATTTGAACCCAGTACCACCCATCTCTAGTCCTGGCAATATATACACACCTCTTAACCTATCTGGGCTGAAGTTTCCCCATCTGCAAAAAGATGGCAATAGACTAGATTATCTCTAGGTCCTTCTCAGTTCTAATGCTTATCATTCTATGAGAAATAAGTCATGAATTCATTCTTTACAAGAGGGGATTTCTCTCTCTTCCCTAAAAGGAACAGAAGAAATACCTACTTATCTTATTTTCTTATAGTTGTTACAATTTTAATATTCATTTTCTGCCATTTTGCAATTAATATTTTCTCCCTCCTTCCTACACCCACTCAAGAAGGCAGGTAATATGATATAGGTCGTGTATATGTTAGCATATAACTCATCATGTTATGAAATAAGAACATTATTTGTACCTGAGAAAAATTCATAGAGGAAATAAAGAATGGCACATTTTGATCTATATTCAGACTCGATCTGTTCCTTCTATGGCTGTGGATATTCTTTTTCTTCATCCAGAGGAAAGCTACTTTTCAGACAGAGAGGGACACAGACTGCCAGAGGTAGGAAGGAGCTTCAAGGAATGGGTCTTCTGGCAGCTAAGAAGAGAGCCTCTTCTCCATCCACCCCCTCCAAAGACTCCTCACTATTGCTCATGTACCATTTCATTATATTAAATTTTTTTTTATCATATTAAAATCTTTCTTCTATACCTATGCTTTGTAAGGTTTTTAGTATTAATTAAAACATATAGGGAGCTGAAATTTGGAGGCAGGAAGACCCAAGTTCAAATATGGCCTCAGATACCAGCCATATATACCCTGAATATATATACCCTGAACAAGTTGCTTCACCTCTGTCTGCTGGAGTTTCATCATCTGTAAAATGGGAATAACAATTCTATCTGCCTCCCACAGAGTCTATTCTAGGTCCTCTTTTCTCCCTCTATACTATTTCACTTGGTGATCGTATTAGTTTCCATGGATTCAAATATGAATTTGAATTCTCATGAATCCCTCAGTCTTGCATCTCCAGCTGCTTATAAAACATCTCCACCTGCACATGCTTAAATTCACTATGTCCAAAACTGAACTCATTATTATCTTTACTCCCAAACTCTGCCTATCTTCCAGACTTCTTTATCACTGTATAGGGCTCCATCATTCTCAGTCCTCCTTGGTGTCATCCTCAGTTCCTCATCCCCATATTCAATCTGTTGCCAGAGTCTATTGATTTTACCTTTGTCACATCTTAGCATACTTCCCTTTGACACCAGGCCCATATCTTCTTACACCTAGATTACTGTAATAGCCTGCTGATGGGTCTGCCTCTCTAATATTATCTTTAGGATTTACATAAACTGGGGGCAACTAGGAGGCTCAGTGGATAGAGGTTCTGTGTTTCAGATCTGGCCTCAGATACTTACTAGCTATGTGACCCTGGATAACTCACTTATTCTCCATTGCATAGCCCTACTAATTCCAAGATGGAAGGTAAGGGTTAAAAAAAAAAATTTACATAACCTTCCAAGCATATCTATCTCTTCTAGTCAGTCCATACTCCAATCAGTCATCAAAATGACTTTCTTAAAGTACGGGTTTGAGAGCCAGGCTCAGAGATAGGAGGTTCTGGGTTCAAATTTGGCCTCAGACACTTCCTAGCTGTGTGATCCTGGGCAAGTCACTTAACCTCCATTGCCTAGTCCTTACTGCTCTTCTGCCTTGGAACTAATACACAATATTGATTCTAAGATGGAAGGTAAGGGCTTAAAAAAAAAAAAAGTACAGGTTCAGTCATGTCACCCCACTACTCAACAAACTCTATTGGTTCCCTATCCCTCCGAGATCAAATATAAAGTCCTCTGTTTGGCTTTTAAAACCCCTCGTTATTTAGTGACCTGCCCCTCACCTTTCCAGGCTTTTTACATTTATGTCTTTCCATGAACTCTTCCATTCAACAAGTGATATTGTCCTCCTTGCTCTTCCCCAAACAAGATACTCCATCTCTGGCTCTATATATTTTTCTGGCTGCCCCTAATGCACATAATGTTCTCTCTTCTGGCCTCTTTCTCCTGGCTTTCATGGTCTCCTTCAGTTGCAAGTTAAAATCCCATCTTCTACAGGAAGCCTTTCCCAATCTCTCTAAATTCTAGTGCCTTTCTTCTGTTGATTATTTCCAATTTTTCCCATATATAGTTTGTACATAGCTATTTGCATGTCATCTCTCATTATATTGTGAGTTCTTCAAGGGCATACACATTGCCTTTTGCCTTCTTTGTCTCCCTAGAGCTTAGTACAGTGCCTGGCATATAGCAAGTGCTTAATAAATGTTTACTGAATGACTGAAAATGATAAATTTGTAAAGTGCTTTAAAACCTCAAAGCAAGGTAGCACAATGGATAGAGAGTCAGGCTTGACATCTATAGTCTCAGGTCTTCCCTAGCACTACTAGCATTCTATGTTCAAAGCTTCTTTCTAGCTCTCTAAATCTTTATGAAAGTCCCCCTCCACGTGTGACATTTTATTTCTACTTCACAGGCTTCTTCCCCACACATCCTCTGTACAACTCTCCTAGTACAGAGCCATGCATACTCTATGTAGGCTCCATATTTGTTAGGTTAAAAAAGGAGGGGAAGGATGATGATAAGCTTGAGGAAGTGGGACAAAGGGGGCAATAATTAGACAAATCCAAAGAAAACTGAATAGACATCTTGGTCAATCTATAAGGTCTTTATCAACTGTTTAAAAGACTTTGTAAATATCTCGTTTATTTGAAACATGAGAGGATTTGTATTGGAAAACACCCCTAAATTCCTAGCAGCTTGGCTCTTCCCCTAGTCTCAGTCTGATAAACCTCAAGGATCAGGCTACCCCTATGTTATCACAGGGTCCACTTTCTGATATTGACAGCAATTCCTCTAAGAGAAAAGAGAATAGAAGAGGGGAAAGGGATAGGGAAAGGAAGGGGGGCCGGGAAAGAGAAGCCAGAGAGAAAGGAGAGATGATGAAGAGTTGAGGAAAAAGAAATGGAAGAGTTTAAAAAGTAAGAGTAAAAGGGGAGAGAGGAGAGGAAAATCTGGGAAAGAGAAGCCAGAGAGAAAGGAGAGAAGAGATGATGAAGAGTAGAGGAAAAGGAAATGGAAGAGAAAAAGTAAAAGAGTAAAAGAGGGAGAGGGAAAAGGGAAAGAAGAAAAAATGGGACAATAGGAGAGGCAGAGAAAAAGGACTTTCCTTTAAAGGTAAAATGGGCTGCTCTGGAGACTTACTCACCAGACTCAGCTCAGCTTGAGAAGCACACACCCAGCCCCTCCCAGGATCCAGTAAGTGAATCGCCTCTATTTCCACACACATCCCTCCCCTGCCCCAACTCCCCCACTACCCACGTGTGCTCTCACACGCACCAGCATAGCATGGGCCTTTTACTCTGCTTGCCTGCCTGCCACCAAGTTCTGCTCTTCTAGCCCCAAAGGTTTCCTTTCTTTTGTGTGACTTTTGAATCTCTGGAAATAGATGCGGGTTCAAGCCAGGGATAAATTGAGCTCTTCCAAGACAAAGCACCCTGTGTAAGGCCAGCAAGGAGGAATGTTAGGAAGTTTCTGCATCTCAGCCTGCGCTTTCCTAGGGATCTCAAAGGGCTGCCTGACTCCTCTCAACACATCCCTCCCACCATCCCCCAAGTCACAGGGGCAGCACAGTGTTAAGAGTTTACAGGGAGGAAGAGAGGTTGACCTAGAATGATTCTATAAGAAGGCAGGATGATACTACCAGGGAAAGAGGTCTGTGGTCCTGTCTGTCACTAATTCATTTTTGTTTGTTGTAGACCTAGAACAAACTTTTTTTGAGCTAGAAAAAGTAATCTCACAATGAACTTGTTTCCTTCCTCTGAAAAATAAAGAGATTCACTCCTTGTTCTGGAAAATTCACAAACCAATTGTCCCCAAGAAATGTGATGGATGGAGGAGTGTCCTGACTTATTTGGTACATAATTTGTGTTTATTCATTTGTATATGCATGTTGCTCACCCCACATCTAGATAGCCTACATCGGCAGCTGTCTCTGGAGGCGTAGAGACATTTTAGACTTTGTTGTCTCCCATCCCCACCTATCCACAAAGCTGGGACAAATTGGGTACTTAACAATCACTTGTTGATTCAATTTGGATTGAATTTGGAAAAGCAATGTATAAGAAAGCTGCATCCAAAAGCAAGGTATTATTTTAAAGGCAAGCCACTTCTCACTGGACTTCAGTTTCCTCTGTTTATTAAATGGAGAGAATTATCAAGCAAGCATTAGAAGATATATCAGGGGCATCCAAACTTTTCATTTTACAGTTGAGGAAACTGAGGCCCAAGTTTTAGTGACTTACCCAAGGTCACCCAGGTAGTAGGCACAAGTACTGAGGTTTGAATCCAGGTCCTCTAACTCGAGCCATCTCTCTTTCCCTGAAGTCCTTGCTTTCAAGGTTCCGTGATTCGAAAATATGGAATGTCCTTAGGGTTATCCTAGGGGTACTGCAAGGCTGCCTCCAAGGTCTGCCTCAGTTCTTCGAGGACATCCCCGACCCCTTCAGATTCTTTTTGGTGCCTCCACATGCCTCATGCTTCCTTGCTGTGCTAGAGCTATACCTGAATAGTTAAAACCTAGGGGCAAACAGCCATGCCCCTTCTTGTTTCCGATATCATGCCAGTCCTTCCGTAGGGATGGCTTGGAGGGCTCCCCGTGTGTCTTAGGGAACTCTTTCCGCGGGGCTTAGAAAAGAAGCAGGACCTCTCTAGGGCACCAAGAAGGGATGGACCCAGAGGCCTTGAGACCAGGGTGTTTTCGCTTCCTACGCAGGAACAGTGGCAGCATCCTAGGGTCCGGCAAATCCGCCTAGATTCCCCCCACCCTCAGCCCAACCCGCCCTCGAGGGGGAGGAGCCTTAGAGCTAGGCCTACTAGTTAAGAGGCCAACACACCCCCAACACACCCCCTGGCTTCCACAGCCAATCAGAGGAAGCGGGTTTCGGCCACACATTGCCTCTATAAACCACAGGCTCTGCATTCCCGGCAAGAGCGAGGGAGTGACGGTACTTGTGAGGCGGACTAAGCTGCCAGGCCCCAGGAGCGCAGCACCGGAGAGAAGAGGGTAAAGGAAAGGAGAAAAGAGAGCTGAGAAAAGAAGAGGAGAAAAGGGCAGAGAGGAAAGAGGAAAAAAAAAAGGAGCGGGGAAAAAAGTATAGAAAAGAATAGGGAGAGGAGCAGAGCGCAGGGGAGCGCAGCGCGCCCCAGCTTCCCGCCCTAGAACTCTGGGGACCCAAGCCCGAGCCGGAGCGCAGACAGCAGTGGCAGCCTAGGTATCTGCGGCGGCGGCGGCGTCGAAAGCGCACTGCCAGAAACATGGAGTCTGGCGGCAAGGTAAGACCCGCAGTTACGTCTAGCCCCCACTGAGAGGCCGAGGACCTTGCCGCCCTCCGTCCCCCGGCTCCCGGCCAGACAAGCAGCATGCTCTGCCGGTGATGCGGAGGGAGGGGCTGAGGCTCCCGGTGGCTTCCGGCCTCGCGGGTTCCGCGCTCGGAGTGTTCAGTAGTCTCCGGGGGCCGCTGAGGGCCCCGGAATGAGCCGGGGGAGAGAGGGGAGGGGGCGCAGGGCCCTGTGCAGCAGGTGGCTGAGTCCCAGCCCAGTGGGATCTGGAGATCCGGGACATCGCCGAGGGGAGCGTGGCGCGATGTCCCCAGCCCCGGCCCAGCCGCGTGGTGTGTGCGTAGAAGGCCCTCCAGGGCTCTTGGCTCCCAATGGGAGCCGGTACTGGGACCCGAATACTCAGGCAGTGTCCTGGGGAGTGAGGACTGGGGTCTGGGGCCCAGGGCTCCCCAAGCTAGAAAGGAGGGTTCGGAGCGCGCGCCTTTCTCGATTACCCCGAGGTGTGGTGCCACTGCCCTGTCCCTGTCTTCCCGGATCGGTTAGGGATCAGCCGCGGGCCGGAATGTTCCTAGGGACGCTGCGTCCCCGGCCCAACCTGGCGGCCGAACTCTCTTCACTCCCGGGAAGCCCCTGGTTTCACCGCCAGGCCTCTGTGGGCACTTTGGAGAGCTGAGGCGGTCCTTCTGGGGTCGAATCCTGGCTCTGCCTTTTTCTTGACTGTATGACCATGAGCAAGTCGCTTCCCTTCGCTGGGCATCCGTTTTCTTCTATATGAAATAAGGGAGCTGGAGCAGATCTCGGGTTCTTTTCCTCTCTCCTGCTGTGTGATCTGCGCAGGGCGCAAGCGCGCCAAGTGAGGGCCGGCGGGTGGGCGAGGGCAGACACTAAACCTTGGAATGGAGGATTTTGTCTCGGAGTTAACCGTGGCAAAGGAAAGAGACCTGGGGCCAAGTCGGGGCTCTGGTGATGTCAGCTGGGCAAACAAGCCCCACGAAAAGGCGTATCTGGCGGGTGGAGATTTACAAACTGATTTTAAGAAACCAAATTACAGTTGTGAAAGGGGAGGGAGCGTGCGTGGGAGTATGAACTAGCAGAGGAACAGGCTCGATCTCTCATTGCCCCCCCCCCCAAGTTTAGTGAGGTGGCGGGAAGCTTGGGGACCCTCTTGGTCAGTGGGGAACAAAAGAGCCCTACGGCGATCCCTAAGCGCGAGGCACTCCCCCATCTCGGACCTCGGTGGTCCAGATTCCTGGCCAGCCAGACCGCAACTCCCTCCCGTCTGGAGTGGGGGTTGGGGGTGGAGGGGGCAGGGCCGCGGTGCCTAAGAGGAAAAGATGCTTTAAGACCCCGGTCCCAGTCTCGCGGGGAAATGACTCTTGTCTAGTGTGACTATGTCTGGGAGGAGGAGGGAGAGGGAGAGGGGGCGGGGGCGGATGGCCGGGCTAAGAGTCGCACGTTCCACACGCACCGAGCCTTCTCACTGGGGCTGGCCTCTCCTTAGTAGAGCCCTCCCGCGGCCCCTTTTCTCCTCCGTCCCTCCCCCAACTCTCCCCCTCCTCCCTCCCCTCTCGAGCTCGGAAGCTGCCGGAAATCGGGGCGAGGGGCTAGAGGGGAGGAGCTTCCCAGAACTTTCTCCGCATTGGCCAGAGAGGCCGAGCCCCTACTCCCATCTCTAGCTCCTGCCCAGAAGCTGAGCGAGAAGGGGGTGGGGAGCCTTTGCAAACCCAGACATTCGCTGGGCTGGGGTGGTACCTCGGGAGAAGGAATCAAGAGTCCAGGGAGGCAGGGACACGCCCCACCTCCCCAACCCTATCCTCCTCTAGCTTCTTGTCTGATGGACTGGAAAGATACAAAAAGGAGAAAGTTGAAGGCTGAGTGAGTTCTAGCTTCCTGGCAAAGGGGAAAGGGGGATGGGAGAACAACCAGCCTCTTATCTCTCTTCCTCTGTCCAAGACCACACCAGATACAGCTCAGCCCAGGTGGGCAGCAGGAGGGGCTTCTGGGGGGCCAAAGTGTCTTGGCTAACCAAGACCAGAATTCTTTCAGATTGAACTCCATCCACCTCCCACCCATCTCAGGGAGAGCACTCCCCACCAACAAGACTGGTTTAGCTTTTCCTAGGGATACCCAGACAAATCTACCCTTTTAGATAATCTCATTACTCTAACTGGTTCATAGACTTCTTCTCCAAATCGTTTCTCCTTCCCATCTCTGTTCAGTGGAAGAGTGGGGGAATATGGCACTAAGAAACCCTCTTAGTAAGGAACAAACTACTATTGGGGCATATCACACCGTTGCTAGTGGAGGGAATTAATTAATATTAACAATAGACCCCAAATTCCGTCTCTGCACCTTACTGACAATATGCCCTTAGGCACAGCCTCTGAGGTTTCCTCATCTGTAAAATGAAGGGAATAGGATCCAGTGCTAGCACTACTTAGCTATCACTGGATCCTTCTTAATATTTTGTGATTTTTTTAACATACTGAAGGAATTACAGGCTCTAGGGAAGGCATGAGGTTGGGATTAGAAACCAAGATCATACTGCAAATTCAGTGCTTTTTCAAGCAGCCTCTTCCTCTAATGCTGCCTCTCTGTACAATGCTCTCTGTCCTCTTTGTGTTTCTGTACACATCAAAGACTGAATAAGATTACAATACCTCTCCCTCAGTCCATAGGCTCTTCAATTTAGGATCAGAAGGAAACTCAAAAAGATCCAATCCCTTCATTTTATAGATGAGGAAACTGAGGCCCTTAAAGAGGCCATGTCACAGTGATTTAAAGTGTCTGGAGCCTTGAAAACTCCAAACAACCCTTTTTCTCACTGTGCCATCCTTTATTTTGCTATGTCTAAACTTAAGGGCTACTTTCAAATCAAGATTCTACAGAAACATCCTACAGAAAGATAAATGTGAAGGAGAAACCACAAGGGATTCAATAAGGTTAAACTATTTACATTTCTTTATCCGGAAAATGATACTTGTAACTCCCAAGAATTTTATCAGTATTAGGGAGTTAGAAGGAATATTACATAGACAGTAGGCATAGGATGTGAGTTGATTATGATGGGACTTTTTTAAAAATTAAGAGGGGAAATTGAGGGAATCACCAAAAGAAAAGACAGAATGGGGAAACTATCTCACAAAAGACTCAAAAGGAAGAGCTTTTACAGTGGAAGATAAGGAGTGGAGATGATAGGCAAGGCTTGAACCTTACTCTCATTAGAAATAACTCAGAGGTAATAATATGCAAACTTATTTGGATATAGAAATCTATCTTACCCAGAGAAGTAAGAGAAAGGAATAAGGGAAGAGCTCTGAAAAGAAAGGGTAGATTAAGAAAGGCACTGGTCAGAAGCAACAGATTTTTGAGGAGGGATGGATAAAAAGAGAGGATAATAAATAAGGGGAAAAGTAGGATGGAGGGACATACATTATAATCATAACTGAATGTGAATGGAATTAACTCACCTATAGATTAAAAACCAGATTCCAACAATATGCTAATAAGAAACACTTGAAACGGGAGACATACTTAGAGTAAAAATAAGAGACCAAAGCAGGGTAGCAAATCATGAGCTCAGAAAAATCAAAAATAGACTTAATTAAAAGAGATAAGCAGGGAAACTACATTTTACTAAATAGTACTACTAACAATGGATATATACATCAAATGACATAGTATCCAAATTCTTAAAGGAAAAGTTAAACGAGTCACAGGAGGAAATAAATAAGATCATAAAACAAAATAAAATGAGAGATTAATAGGATTTTAGAAAAGTTAACTATGATAGATTTCTGGAAAACTGAAAGGGAATAGAAAATAATATACCTTTTTCTCAGCAGTACATGGCACCTATATAAAAGTTGGCCATTAATTAGGACATAAAAATTTCATATCCAAATGCAGAAAAAGTAAAATATTGATGCATCCTTTTCAGGCCATCATGCAATAAAAAATTGCATTTAGTAAAAGGCTTTGGAAACAGAAAAATTCATTAGAAACTAAATAGTCTAAAAACACTAATGAGCGGGTCAAAAAACAAATTGTAGAAACAATATTTCCAAAAGAATGGCAACAATAAGGCAACATACCAAAATTTATGGATTGTTGCAGTACTTGGGAAAATTAATATCTCTAAAAACTTACATCAATAAAATGTAGATTAATGAAAAACTGGAAATCAGACAAAGGAGAGATTAATAAAATTGAAAGTAAGAAAACCATTGTTGAACAAATAAAAGTAGGAGCTAGTTTTATGAAAAAAAAAATAGAAACCATTGGTTAATTTTACTTTAAAAACAAAAGCAAAAAACTTAAGGACTTGTCTAAGAAATTGAAGGGAGCAGATCCAATCCTGATATGGCAGCATCCCCCAGAATCCTCCACTGAACTAAGGGATGAAACCAGGCCTTCTAGACAGTAGGCCCTTAAGAATAAATTTAGGTGCATCCTCATTTAGTAGTTACCAAAAACTTGGGACTCTGAGGAAATGAGCTCTTCTGGTGGTCCCAGGAAAGGGGAGAGATATCTCCTACCTAGGGCTCAGATCATTTAACTAGTCTTCTACCAGAGCTGCTTAGATGGGAATCTGGCTCTATGTGTCCAGAAAAGCCAAGGTCTTCAGTACAGCAGCTTAGTTGGCAGAATCTGTTGGGGGAGGAATATTTATCATAAATATTTTAACTTGAACTGTTAGTACCAGAGAAGTTGGTGCTTAACCCTAAGACAAGAACTCCCTTGTTCTTTCCTGGTATTTGCCCATACTTTGGTTTTCCAGGGAGTAGGAATCAAATTTATCAGTTGTTAGTGGATTCAGGAACTAGGGTTCCTGGCCCTGCCCTCATTCACAGTGACTTTATACCAATTTCCCACTCCTTTCTCCACCTGTAAAGTAAGGGTTGCCCTGTCTCCCTCATCTGGTGGTTCTGGGAATCAAATGATATGATATATATACACATATATTATCCAACAATAAGATTATCAAATGATAATATACATATATAATCTGTTATATAGAAATATTACATATGATTAAAAATTACATGTATAGTTATAATCTGTTATAGAGAAAGAAAGGGCTTTAGAGAGATTATCCTGTCCAAACCCTTCATTTTAGAGAAGGAAATTAACCCAGAGAAGAAATCAAACATTTATTGGGAAAGGGAAGGGAAACCCCAAGATCTTGAATACCTAAAAGACCTGGCATTCTGGGAATTTAGACTGACATAGTAAATTATTTTATGTTCTGCTGGGAAAATTCTCTCCAATTCTGTCCAATTTCCCTGAAAGCCAGTTACATTCTTGCTGATTGCCTTCCTGGACTCTCCGTGCCTGCTCCTGCTCAGGGAGAAAGAGAAGGCTATACTTTAGATCCAGGCTACTCTTTTGACAGCACCAGAAGCTAACTCTGTCCTACCATTTATTCTAATCAATACTTAGAACCTTAAGGTCATAAAAATGCCTTTGCTGGGAGGAACCTTAGAACATACATTGTCAGAGAATACACAGGATTAGGACTGGGAGGGACCTGAGAACACCCAGTGTGAGCCCTGGGGAAAGATCTTATTTAGAATATGGAATGTTAGAGATTCCCCTGAAGAATCTTAGAGCCATTTGGATTCTCTTCCCTTCCCTGATACAGGTTATATCAATGCTTTACTTGGCTTTTCTTTAAGTATATAATGGCTTCAGCAGAGACAAAGGATCTGAGAAACAAAAGGCTGAGAGGACTCTTAAGAACATAGAACATTAAACCCAGGAGGGAAGGACCTTAGAACTTAGAACATCTAGAGTTGTTCTAAGAGACCTCACCACAGAGACTGGTAGACTCCAGAAGGGATCATCCATCTAGTCCAGTTTTTTAGTTTTTAAAGATGGGAAAATTGAGGTCCTGAGGAAAGGCAGTAACTTGGTCAATCAGTAAATGTTTCTTGGGCATCTCTTGAATCCCCCATTTCTTCCCCTTGCTTCCCTCCATCTTCTATTCCCACAAGACTTAGCCTGCCACTACCACTCTCCACACATGCACTGTTCACAGCCTGCTCTCAAAGAAGAGGAAAGAAATGGACCCTGAAACAAAACTTACCCATTTCCAGGCTCAATGTAAAAAATGTGGCATTGTGCCCACCCGTCCAAGTGCCTGCCTGAGACCAGGTTCTGTTTACCCCATGCCCTGGGTCAGCTCCAAATGCTTATTAATCAGATTTAACTGCAGCAGAATCCAGCCTTTCCCAAGACACCACCTGGTCATGAGGCTTGAGCCTAGAGCTTCTCTTGAGTACCAAGAGGCCCCTTCTTGGATGATGGGGGAGAACAGAAGGGAAAGGAGCCAATGAAACTTAACAAGTAGAATCTCCAGTCTTCCTTGGACTCCTGACTTGGCACTGAGCATCTAGAGATGTTCCTGCCTCAATGAAAGCCTTTAACTCCTTACCTCCTATTGCATCTAATAATAGTCGTCTTTGGGGAGTTTTTCTGTTAGCTCTTTTGATCCTTATGGCAATCCTGTGAAGCCCTGGTGAATAAGGAAATTAAGGTAAATGCTAGTCTAATGACTTGCTATTAAATGCCTGAGGCTAAATTTGAACTCAGGATCTTCCTGACTGCAGGACCAGGGTTCATCTCCTACCTCTCCTTTATGAGAATCTATATTTATTGATCTAGGGTATAGAGAAAGGATTCCTCCCAAACCATACTGACCTGGGGCTGTGAAAAAAAGATTCCTATTTATGCAAGCTCATTTTACACAAGAAGATTCCAAAGGAGAGCCCTTTACGCTAACCCTGAAGACAATTCTATATCTTAGTGGCTTCTGAGCCCCAGAGAAAAGTATCTGGAAACAGGGTTTGGCCCAAGGTTCCCTGCCTGCCTGGCTGCCTCCCAGGGACCTGGACACAGGATGAGACCACCACCCTGGAGCAGAGGGAGTCAGTAGGAGCTTACCCTGAAGCCTAACACCAGAATCCAGGAGGAAAAATTCAGGATAAAGAGAACCCAACACCCAGAGGCCACCTTAAGGGCATCCCAAGTATAGGATGTCTGCCCTAAAGGGTCAACTCATGACTCAGGCTTTCTGATAGATTAAATTATGGACTGCTGCCTAAAAAGTATTTAGGCCTGAGAATGAGGAGACCTGGGACCTTTTCTTTCATCTGCCACATGCTTGACCCTTCTCTGGGAGCCTCATTTCTTCATCTGTTAACCAAGTGCCCTTCCAGCTCCATTATGCAATAAAAACATCTTACAAATCCAGGAAGAAAAGAGACAGAGATAGGCTATTTGGACCCTCACCCCCCCCCCCCCCCCACACACACACACATATTTACTAAAAAGCTAATCCCAGATCATCTATCCCTATCTTAGAACTTTTCAAGGCAAGAGCCCGAGGGAGATTGCTCATAAACCTCAGCTCTAGACCCACCAGAATCATGAAAAAGCAGCTTGACCCCAAGGCCCAGAACTAGGGAAAACTGGGAATGGCCAGGTAGAATTAGGGTTAATGTTTATATAGGATTCCTATCTTAAGGAAAACAATGGAGCAAGCTGCTCGTGGAGGAAGGCAGGAACCTTCTCATTATGGAGGTTCCCTTGTAAAAGGGCATCATGCTTCAGATGGGAGTTGGACTAGGAACCCTTTGGAAACCCTTCTAATTTGCAGGATTCTGTGATTCTGTCCTCAGGGAGGGCTTCTTAGAGAAGGAGGGACTATGGGCTTGGCCTTGAACCTGAGATTCCAATCTGGCTACCTCTCAAGGATGGTTCTGTGGAATTGAGGCAGAAATAGGCATGGAAGGCCAGGGCCTGTAATAACTTAGTTTGGCAGTCCTTGAAGTTTTACAGTACAATGTTTTATAGATGAAGAAACTCAGGTTCAGAAATAGAAAAATGATGGGCCCAAGGTCACACAGAACAGAAATAGCCCTCCTGTTAGACCAAACCTTTTCTTTTCTTTTTTTTTTAATCCTTCTGTCTTAGTATTCTAAGAAGAGCTGCATGGGCTGGACAGTCGCGGCACAAGTAGAAAGTGTTTGAGGCCACATTTGAACCCTGGACCTCCTGACTTCAGACCTGGAGCTCTATCCACTTCTGCTACCCTAGCCTGCCCCTTGCAAGACCAAGGCTTGCAGTGATTTTTTTCTACCTCTCCAGATTGCTGCCTTATGTCTGGACCAATGATACTTGCTATACTTAACTCCTCCCCACTTTTCCTGTTCCCCAAAGAGCTGCTCACCAGGGGAGTCCAGGGCAAAATGGGAAACAGTTTGCTTTTCACATATTTCTAGGGATGAACAGACCAGTTCAGTTCCAATCCAGTTCTTATCTCCTTCTTTTCTCTACCCCTCCCTCTGAATGCAGGTTGTTAAGGTTATCAGCCAGAGCTAATAAAATTCAACCCAGCACTCCAAGCTGATAACCTTTCCTGGCAAGTTATCTAGTTTTCCCAGTGACTTGGGGCAAGTCATTTTTCCCCCTAGGCATCAGTTTCCTTATCTGTGAAATGGGCATTAATGCTCCCTGCCCCTGCTTGCCTCAAAGGTTTTTTATCAAAAAACAAGATGTCTGGGAAAATGATTTCTTATTGTTGTCCTCATTTACTTCTGGAGAGTGACACCACCTTGCTTTTCAGTCATTCTCAAATCTGTACTGTTTCAGAACCCCAGAGCCTGTCTTCCCTAATCTGTCAGCTAGTATTTATCTACAATTTCTTTTCTGTAGCCCAGCATCTGTCCTCTGGGAGTTTGGGAGATAAAACCCACATAACATAAGAACAATTACTGGCAGATTGTTTGATACTGATTGCTACTCTGAATTGCTCAGAGGATCAAAGGAGGGCTGGTTGCCCATTTGAGGCCTTTAGGGAGGGTTTCCTGGAGGACTTGGAGCTGAGCTCCAATGGACCTAGAGCAGGAAGGGACATCAGAACATCTAGTCCAGCCCCTTTGTTTTTACAGGTGAGGAGGCTGTCCCAGAAAGACTATCTTGCCAGTGGCTGAGGCTACACAAAGGAAGGAATAGGAACCAAGGTCCACAAAACCAAATCCATGTGAAGTAGGCTATTATCCCCATTTTACAAATAAGGAAATTGAGGTAAACATTAGGTTAGTGACTTGCCCAGGATCACACAGTGATCAAGTGCCCAATGATAAATTTGGGTTCAAGATCTTACTGATTCTTGCCTTTAAGTATTCCTTAAAAGGGAGGAATTCAGGACCTGGAATGGAAGTTTTCCCAGGTGGCACAGATATTTGGAGTCAGGGTATGTGTGGATTCATAATCTGTCCCTCCTCCATGGACCCCAGTTTCCTCATCTGCAAAATCCTGGCTAAAAAAACCTATGATCCCTCTCTTTGAGGATTTAAGAAACAAGAGAGGCATTGTGGTATGATAGAGAAGATGTTGACCCTTAATGAAAAAGCTTCTAAGGGCCTCAGTTTCCTCATCTGTAAAAAGGGAACCCTTCCTAAAAGGGTATTATCCCTCTTTTACAAATGAGGAAACCCACAGCTCAGAAAAAGTGAGTATTAGTTTCAAGGTCCCAAAGGCAGTCAGTATCAAGGGTCTGAATTGGACCTTTCAGAGCACTCAAGTCTAGCACCTTTTCCACTAGTATGTTTCTCTGCCTCAGTAAAAGCTTCTTAGCCCCATTCCACCCCAGCCTAGGAAAAAAGGAAATATTTTTGGCTTTGGGGAAGATTAAAAAAATCCAGCCCCTTTATTTTGTAAAAGTTCATGGGCATGGGCACCTAGCTCAGGGCACAGAGAGCCAGGCCTCAAGACAGCAGGTTGGGTTCAAATTTGGCCTCCCAGATCTGAGCTAGAAACTTGACCCCTGGGCAAGTCACTTAATCCCTCTTGCCTAGCCCTCACCACTCTTCTGCCTTGGAACCAACACCTAGCATTGTAGACAGAAGGTAAGGTTCATGAGGAGTGGCAGGAGAGATTGAACTGACCCAAGCAGATCTCCGCTGCCCTTGTGACTACTACTCAGAGTTAAATGAGAACTGACCTCTCCTCATACTTGACCAGCTTTGTTTTCCATCCCGGAAATACCACTCTGTACTTCTCCAGAAAGATGACAGCCACAGCAATACCCAAGCTCAGGGGGTCCCCATCTCCCTTCTTCCCTCCCACTTGGGTGTTCAACTAAGAACCTCAGCCTTGATCAGGGACCCCAGGGTTGTGGCTTTTAGGGGATTGTGCCCAGGCCTACAAGCCGAGCAGTCTGACAAGGCCCCCACCCTGCTAGTGGCCACCTTTTTTCTAAGAAGCTTACATTCTACTTAGGGGGTTACAATGGAAGCACCCGCATGATTTATTGAGGAAGGCAGAGAAAGAGCCCTGCCGGAGGGGAGGAGAGGGTCAGGAAAGACTTCCTGTAGGAGTGACTCCTGGAATTGAGCCTTGAAGAAAGAGAAGGGCTTTTAAGAGGTGGAGGTGACAGAAGAGTCCCTTCCAGGTTAGGGGGGGAGGGGAGACCAGGGTGTTCACGGGCTTGCAAGTCTGGGGAATGAGGAGTCCTGCGATTTGGCTGGAACAGCAAGTGCATAAAGGAGAATAATGTGAAATTAAAAGTCAAGGCTTTGGCTGGGAGGCCTCTCTCCTTGGAAACGGCCCCGACTGTGTCTGTGTGACTCAGGCAGTGGCCTTACCAGCTTGCTGCTCTCCTGCACAAATGGGGGGAGGTGGGACGTGGGAGGGGGAAGAAACACCCCCTGCCTGCTTGTCTTACCACTCCTTACTCCAGATCTTCACAGAATTAACATCCAGCCGGGCACTTAGCACATTGCCTTGTACACAGGAGGCATTTATGCATGTTCTATGGAAACATGTTTAAGTGGCCCCATATATATGACGGGGAGCATCTCTGGTCTTCCGGTGGTTCAGGGTGGAGAGAGGGAGAAAATTCAGAACCGAAAATAAAAATGAAAAAAAGAAAATAAAAGTCCCACTCCCTTCTCTCTCCCTCTGATTTCCTCCATCTTGTACCTCAGGTAGTGTTTACCCTGTATCCACCACTAAGACTATAAATATGTAAGCAGCAGGCAGTCTGTTCTTTCCCCAAAGGAGCTCTGAATGTGACCCAGAACCTAATGGCTTCTCCGTCTTCTCCCCACAGCAGGTTACGGCCTGCCTCATGCTGGCTGTGGGCAGCGCCGTACTGGGTTCCCTACAGTTTGGCTACAACACTGGAGTCATCAACGCCCCCCAGAAGGTAAGCGCTGTCCCAGCACTGTTGCCCCCAGACCCTCCCCCCAAGCTGTCCTTCCGAAACCCCCAGGATGGGCCAGCTCTCATCTCTCTCCCCCACTTAGTGGCATCCTGAGAGCTCCGGGCCAGATGGAGGAGGTGGCCCGAGGGCGTCCTCAGAGCTGCAGAAGGGAAATGGTCAGTGCCCAGGGCCAGTCTGTGTTGTTTGGAATGTGGGTGCCTACCCAGGCCAACACCCTCTGGGAGGGAGGCAGGTCACAAGCAAAGACTGGGATGCTGAGTCATCTTCCATTAGCAAAGAGGATCTTAACGGGGAGGTGACAGAAAAGAAGTTCAAACTAGTTCACTCAACTTCTATTAAGCACCTGGCACTGCTTGGAACCTGAACCAGCATTTAGGGTAAAACACGGTCTTTGCCATCATGGAGTCTGAGGTCTAGGAAGGGGATTAGCCACACAGACAACTCTAGTAGACAATATCCGACAATAGGGTGTCCCAGGGAAGGGCATTTGGGGGAGGGAGGTCTTTATTGAAAAGAAGGCATCTGACCCAGGCCCCCTCAGTCCAGTGCAGGACCCAAGGCTCAGAGGATCAGGGACTTTCCTAGAGGAAGTGGCATTAGGTTAGGTCAGCTTTAAAGGGACTCTCTGGTATTTCACCAGAGTAACTGGACATTTCAGCCACAAGGAACAGGGGAGTCACGGTGGGTTTGGTGGGTTTGGTTTAGTTAGAATATAAACTGTGCGGGGGCAAAGAAGATGAGTCAGAAAGGAGAGCTGTACCTTCATGGAAGATCTTGAATGCCAGGCAGAGAAGCTGGGATTTTACTGGCTAGGCAATAGGGATGCCCTGAGTTTTTGAGCAGAGGACTGACATGACTAGCTTCAGGGATGTGGAAGATTAGATAGGAGAGGAATGAAGGACAGATTGATCCAGGACAGGGAAAAGTTATTGGGGAGGAATTGTCTTGGACCAGCCTGGGGTGGAGCGGTGGTACATTTTTTTTACTGTGTATTGGCTCCTAGGTGGAAGAGTGGTAAGGGGTGGGCAATGGGGGTCAAGTGACTTGCCCAAGGTCACACAGCTAGGAAGTGTCTGAGGCTGGATTTGACCCTAGGACCTCCCATCTCTAAGGCCTGGTTCTCAATCCACTGAGCTACCCAGCTACCTCCTTAGAGCACATTTCTAGCCTTGCTTGGGGTTAGGAATAGTTTTTCCCTTTTCTGGGAACCCCAGTACTTTCTAGGAGCCTGACTAGTTGGATGGATGCAGGAAGATGACTTATGAAGCTGGGCACCTAAATATCATCCGCAAGAAAAATAACTTTGACTTTATAGTGCTATAAAGTTTAAGTCATAGTCCTTGAAATAAATCTAGGTAGTACAAGTACTTTTTGGTCTTTTCTTTTATAGAAAAGAAAACTGAGACTTAACCAAGTGATTAGGCAATTGTTATTCAACTAATTGTTGGATTGTGACTTCAGATTTGGTTAGATTTCTGCTCCTCCACCCTTTTCTCTAGATCCTCCACCTTTTTCTCTAGAAGTGTGTGCCACAGCCCCACTGATCTGGAGCCTGGCTGAAAATCAGGAAGTAATCCCATCTAGCATCTGTTATTTGCTGAAACCTTTCCAGGGTTGTCTGTGTGTCTCCCACCTCTGTCCCAGAACAATTTGAACTATAGGACTTAACCTTTCTTTTCAGACATGGGCGTTGCCTCAAAGGCAAACTTTAGAACAGCCATAATTGGCACTCATAACAACCTTGGAGGTTCAGTGATTTGGCTCATAATCACATGCCAAATTAAGAGTAAGAGATAGGATTTGCACTCAGGTCTTCCTGATTCCCAAGTCTCTAGTATCCAGGTTGGGGGGTGGGAATCACTGCAAAGTGAATATTTAAGATAGTTATCAGTAGCCCACATCCCCAATACAACTAGAAATCTGAGTTCAAATCCCACTTTGGACATTTACTAGGTTTTTTTTGTTTTTTGTTTTTTGTTGTTTTTTTTTTTTTGACTCAGGCCAAATAACCTAGGACAGCTAGGTGGCACAGTGAGCAGAAAGCACTGGAGCTAGAGGCAGGAAGACCTACATCAAATCCAGCTATGAGACCCTGGGCAAGTCATGTAATTCTGTTTGCCTCGGTTTCTCATCTGTAAAAAAACATGAACTAGAGGAGAAAATGGCAAACTGCTTGCCAAGAAAACCTCAAAATGGAGTCAGGAAGTGTCAGACTTAGGGACTGAAATGGCTGAGCAACAGCAATGGCCCTAGGCAAGTTATTTAACCTCCTTTGGTTTCTTTATCTATACAATAGAGGGTCTCTCTACTCTAAGGTTCTCTCTACTCTAAAACTATGCCTGTCCCTCAGAACTAGTATCAAAAGGTGATGCAAGGCACAGGCAGGTTTGTCCCCAGCCCAAGCCTCCTGCCCTGCCTGAGCTGACCTTGAACAGAGACTTGCCCTGATTCCTTCAAGGGAACTAATGAAAGGCCAGTGGGAAGGAAGGAAGGAAGGAAGGAAGGAAGGAAGGAAGGAAGGAAGGAAGGACCAGACCCCCCCTTTCTGGCCAGGCCCTCTGAATCTTAGAGCCCAGAGCTCACATCCAGGAAGCTTCAACATTTTCTAAAAGTTCTCTACCTGGCAAACACACCAGTATAGGGTCCACATCCAAGTGGAAACGTTTTAGTAGGCAACTGACCCTGGACTGGAGATGGAGATTCTTGGGTGAAGAGACTGAAGTCAAAAGACTTCACCAGAGAAGATGGCAGTCAGTAGTTGCACATTTAGCAAAGGTCAAGAAGAACAAGGACAGAAAAAAAAGGCCAGTGTTTTGGTAAATAGAAAGTTGTTGGTGACCTTAGAAAGAAGCCAGTGGAGTGGCATGGACAGAAGCCAGATTGTAGAGGAATAAAATGAGATGAATGCTGAGCTCCTCCCAGATTTTATGACCGAGTAGTCAGGACGTGCTGTGGATTGAACACAGGAGTGACTCCTGGGTTAGTCCTGCTCTACTACTAAGTATGTAATCTGGGCAAGTCTTTTTTCCCCATTACCTCCATTTCCTCTCTGTTCAATGAAGAGATCAGGTGAAGATGGGCAGTCTCCAAGACCCGTTTCAGCTCTAAGGGTCAAAAAATCCTGTATTATACATTCAGGCTCAGCCCTCAAGAGACTTCCTTCAGAGGGCAACCACCATATATCTTCCACCTGATCCAGCCCTTTACCCGTTGGAGTATTCAGTCTGACCCCAAAGCTAAAAAAATCTTCCAAGGGCAGGTCTGCCAATTTCTCTGGAGGTGCCCAGAGCAAAGAGCCCAGGACCTGCCTTGCCTCCCTTCTCCCACTCCATTTACCCCCTAGGCTCAAAGGAAGGGGCAAGTAGGGGGCAGCCAGGTGGCTCAGGGCATTGAGAGCCAGGCCCAGAGAAGGGAGGTCAGACACTTCCTAGCTGTGCGGCCCTGGGCAAGTCACTTAATCTTCATTGCCCTTATCATTCTTCTGCCTTGTAACCAACAGACAGTATTGATTTCAAGATGGAAGCTGAGAGACAGAGACAGAATTTTTCTGCATCCCACTCCTATAGGAATGCTTACTGAGGGACTGGGGTTAGCATAGAGATGGTGGCTGTCTTCAAATCCTTGAAGGGCTTTCATCATCCAGAGGAGCGATCTGTATTGGCTGGTTCTCCTTGGCTCCTCCAGAGCTAACTAACAAAAGGAGTAGAAGGTTAAAAGAGGAGAATTTAGGCAAAATTTGGAGAAGGGCCGGTTCAACTCCAAACTGACACTGAAGCCTCAGTTTAGTCATCTGTGAGATTGGACTAACTCCAAATAGTCTCAGCCAATAGCTTCCCCTATCCAAGTGAAGCCAAAGAACCCAAGAGGATTTGCTTCCTTTAGTTGCTGGAGACTGGAGTCCAAGGAGCGAGATTCAGATCTTACCTCTACCTTGTATGATCTTGGGTAAATCCCTTAATCTCCATGGGGCTTATTTTCCTTTCCTGTGAAAACAAAACAAAAGGGGTTGAAGTAGATGGCCTCAACCTCTTCCACCTTGATCTAGGATTTTAAATCTTTGCTAAGACAGCTAAGTGACTTCGATGCCAGGCCTGGGGAAGATTCACTTCACCAGCCTCAAGACACTTACCAGCTGTGTGACCCTGGACAAGTCATTTAACTTTCTTTGCCTTAGTATCCTCAACTACAAAATGAGCTGGAAAAGGAAATGGCAAACCACTCCAGTATCTTTGCCAAGAAAACCCCAAATGAGGTCACAGTCAGACAGGACTGAACAACACCACTTGCTCTCTGTCCCTTAAACTTCTAGGGATGGACGGTTCCTCTGATCCCAGTTATTTAGTCAGATATGGCTCAGCTAGACTTGTTTATCTGACTTCCAAGGCCATTATGGATTAGGGAAAATTTTAGTCTTTGAGCCTAACCCTGTGAGAGGCAGTTAGTATCAGAGGAAGAAAGGAGAGTGACGTATAACAGTTGAAGGAATTGCATGAGGGGATCCCTAAAGCTTCTGGGACTATTTGGTGTGTAGGGGCAAAAACAGCCTCAGGAGCATGCCTACATTCCCTTTGAAAAGGGAAGTTTGCTTCTAATTCACTTCTAAATTTAATCCATGTTAGCATTTCCCCATCACTTTCTACTGAACAAAACAAAAAAATCAAACCATGATTTGTAGTCTACATTTCCCTGCCTGCTAGGGTAGGATTAAGCTGGCTCCTGGATACCCAGCCTCTCCAGGCCTTCTGGGATACATTTTACAATGGCTTCCATCCTAAACCATTTTTAAGTTACTTCTATTTAACAAACTAAACAGCTCTCTGGGAACAGCACTTGGGATGATTTCAAGGGATGCTGGGAAGAGGCATCATTGGACTAGGCCTGCCTCTCATCCTCTTGCCTTGACTTATTGGTTGAGATGAAGGAAAAAAACAGGCCAAGAGCTGGGAGCAATCAATGGGTTTAAACTGAAAGGAATAGAATGCTTCTTCCAACTCTGTGAAGCTATCTGAGATCAGAATAGCCAAGAAGGGAGGTGTCCTGGGTTCAAATGTAGTCTGAGACTGACTCTGGCCAAGTAAATTAACTCCCACTGCGGAGCCCTTACCACTCTTCTACCTTGGAACCGATACACACTATCCTAAGATGGAAGGTGGTAAGGGTTGTGAAGATTAAAAATATACAATTAACTATAATATAATAATAGTAATAACTAAAGTAAAAAACTACCTAAACCACCCAGCTCCATCTGCAAAAGAGCCAGAGGGAGGAGCTACAGAACTCATAAAAATAATAATAATGGTGACCAGGCTAGGCGTAGGAGAGATTAAAGGGAATTTTGGGAAATACTAAAAGGAATTCTGGGGGATGTAGTTCAGAATACACAATCTCCATTTATACAGGGTTAAAGAAAAATGCTAATAGTCATAATTGAGAATAAGGAGCAGCTGGGTGGCTCTGGATACAGACAGGCCTGGAGATGGGAGTTCCTGGATTCAAGGCTGACCTCACACATTTCCTAGCTGTGTGTTAATATTAGTTGATTCTCACAACAACTTTGGAAAAAGGTGCTAATTCTACACATTTTATAGAGGCAGTTCAAGAGAGTTGCCCAGGATAAGAGCTAGTGAGTTTCTGAGTTTGGATTGGATGTCATGTCTGTGGGTGATAGGGAGGGCTGACCCTAAGACAGACAGACAGACAGACACACACACACACACACACACACACACACACACACACACAGAGGACAATAATTTAGCAACTCTGTAGAGCTTTTCCTACTCTACTAAACCTCAAGGCTTATCTCCATAGACCCCCCCCCCCCTCATTGTCCTTCACCTTCCCCCTTCTCACCTCACTCCAGACTTCAGATATTGTCTAGATGTTCAGAAATGTTTATACTCCAACTAGTAACTTGCCTTTTTAAGGTTCCCTTCCAGCCCCGAGCTTTGGGAAAGTTCTAGAATGCTCCATGTGGCTTTCTTTGTGTGGAAGAGGACGTTTCAGGAGCCCATCCTTGGCTAGTGATTCCCCTGCCACCGTTGCAGAGTGGCCAGCTTTAATAAGCTCGGGCAACTGAGTCCAGGAAGCCCTGTTAAGCCAAGGAGGCTGCCTTATGAGCTCCTTCTGGGGAGAAGAAATACCCAGAGGATCTTGCTGTTAGAATATTGTTCAACCCTGAAGAGATTTCCAGTTTACTACCCCTCACTGGAGAAACAAGAGGTCATTTGGTGCAGTAGAGGCAGTCTTCGATGTCCCCTCCTCCAAAGGCTCCCAGCACTGCTCCCCTTTGGTCCTCATTCAGTGCCAAGACTGGCAAAAAGAAGTGGGTGGTGCATGTATGAGAGATTTCCTGAACAGGTGAAGAATTGGCGAGCCAGCTCCTAGCCCCAGCCCTGGGAAGGAGCAGGCGCCAGGCCCTGGTTTCCAGCTCCAGCCAGACCAAAGCTAAGAAACCTGCCTTAGTGCTCCCCATGCCTCTCAACTTAGAGCCTCCCTCATCGGATGGATAAGCATTTATTCATTTATCATGCGTACTTACCACCAGATAGATATAACTCTAGCCTGAAGTATCTTACAGGCTTTTTCATTCTCTGGTGCTTTAGCTTCTCTAAGAAGAGAGCCCAAGCCTCTCTACCTTGTTCAAACCCATGAGATCCTGCCTCCCCAACCCTCATCCCAAGTGTGGCAAGGAGGAGAAGGTGGCATTTGTGCCCCCCCCCACCTGCTTATCTAACTCACCTGCTGTCTTTGAATCAATACTAAGTATTATCCATTCCAAAGCAGAAAGAGGTAAGGGCTAGGCAGCTGGGGTGAAGTGACTCGTCCAGGGCCACACAGCTAAGTGCCTGAGGCCAAATCAGAAACCAGGCTCTCCCTTCCCTTCCCTGAGCTACCCAGTGGCCCCCCCCCCTTCACTCTTCAAGTCTGTGCCACTCTCTCCTTTTCCTCAAGCCCTGCCTCTCTGAGCCCCAGGATGGATGGTGTCTGAGTCTGGTCTGTGTGTGCCCTCCTGTACTCAGGACAGAACCAGGCACGAAGCTCCTGCCAAGCTCTTGGTGCTATCCTGGCCTCCTCTCACCTGGCTTGGTGGGGCACCTTGCCGGAGAGGGGCAGAGCTTTCTCTGTTTGCATTTCCTGGAATCCGGTTCTTCCTTGTTCTACACCCACTCCTGTACCTCCCCCTCCCCCAGCGCCAAGCCTTGGAGGAGGCTGGATTGGTGGCATGAGTTGGCACCTCGGAGAAAGAGGAAGGGTTGGTAGCCTCGGCTCCCATATCATAACACTCACACATACTCTCACACACTCATTCACTCTCTCTCCTTTCCCTCCCACCTCTCCCTCCTGGCCTTGGGGGGCCCCATCTGGATGGAAGAACCTGTCTTTCTACATTACCTCTCAGCTGGGCTGGCAAAGCTACCTTCATTGCCAAAGCCCAGGCGCTGGGTGGAGCTAATCTAGGCCAGAGTCTGAGCTATGCCAGCTAAACTAAATACCCAGCCTCGGAGACAGTTCTGGGGGCTTCCTAGGAAGGAAGACTTCCAGGGCCCCCAGCGCTGCTCCCACACCAGACTTTTCATTTCCACCACAGAGGCTCCTCCTCTCCCTAGACTTTCCCTGCTGCCTAAAACTCTGCTGTGGGTCACTTAGTATCAGCCACCTGTAGCTCAGCCTCTGTTCATCATTGATTGACATCCTGATAATAGGATGCCAGCCGTGTGGCTCAGACCCTCAAAAGAGGTCTCTATTTTCTTCACAGGTGATAGAGGAATTTTACAATAGGACCTGGCTGTCTCGATATGATGAACCCATCCCGACCACTACCCTGACCACTTTGTGGTCCCTCTCCGTGGCCATCTTCTCTGTGGGTGGTATGATCGGCTCCTTCTCTGTGGGTCTCTTTGTCAACCGTTTTGGCCGGTAAGAAAATAAATCTATTTAAGCCCTACTCCTTCTATCCCAGGCCTCAGAGAAACCCACATGACTCTAAAAAACCTTTTATGGATGCTTCCCAATGACTACTCCCACTCCATAGAATTTTCCCTTGTGACATAGTAATAGCAGAGGAAAATGATGAATTGGCCACCTCCTACAATGTATTGCTCATTCCCCACCTATATTCCACCATTCCCTCTTCCCAACCCACCCCCATCCACCACGCCTTCCCTTACCCCAACCCCAACATCCACCCCACCAATAACCCAGACCCCCTGGTCTCTTGTCTCCTAGGCGCAACTCCATGCTCATGATGAACAGTCTTGCCTTTCTTGCTTCTGTGCTCATGGGCTTCTCCAAAATGGCCCAGTCCTTTGAGATGCTCATCTTGGGGCGCTTCATTATTGGCTTGTACTGTGGCCTTACCACAGGCTTTGTGCCCATGTATGTCGGGGAGGTGTCCCCCACAGCCCTACGTGGAGCTTTGGGCACCCTTCACCAGCTAGGCATCGTCATCGGCATCCTCATTGCCCAGGTAAGTCCATCTTGGCTGGGGTTACCTCTTTCCTACCCTTCCATCTCTCCTAAGCCCTAGTGCCAGGTAGTTGTTGCTAAAGTCTCATCTGAATCCTTCAGCTCCATTTCAATACTCTTGTCCTCCATGGACTTTAATAACTACGATCCCTTACTCTTAGTAGAGCAGTCCAGACAGGGCTGTAGGGATCCTATAGGCTGGGACTAATCAGTAAGAACTTCTTGAAAGTGCCACTTGGGCTGGGCCTTAAAGCTAAGTACAGATGAAGTTAACAAATGCCCTTCCTCTCTTCCCCTCAATACCCCAAATGCTGTTATTTGGGAGTGGAGGACAGGATTTACCTCCTGTGATCCTGGGGAAGTCACCTCCTCAGACTCTGTTCCTTACCTCTGATAATCCCTTCAAATCTGGATTCTTGTTACTCCTAGGTATTTGGCCTGGACTCCATCATGGGTAATGAAGAACTGTGGCCCCTTCTCTTGGGGTTCATCTTCATCCCATCCGTGATCCAGTGTGCCCTGCTGCCCTTCTGTCCTGAGAGCCCCCGCTTCCTGCTCATCAACCGCAATGAAGAGAATAAGGCCAAGAGTGGTCAGTAGCCATCTGCTATATCTGTCTACTCTCCCAACACACACACACACACACACACACACACACACACACACACACACACACA